>NC_056744.1:1062630678-1062718178 GCF_019279795.1 Protopterus annectens | reverse complement strand
TTTGTTTACCAGACTTGGTTTGAGGCCAGATCCGACCAAGTAAGAAGCCATTCTTGAAATGTCAGCACCAGATAATGATTAATCACTATGTTTCTTAGGCATGGTCAACTATTTAGGCAAGTTTATACCAAACTTCAGTAAATTGACAGCACATTTAAGAGAGCTAATGTGCAAACATGCTGTATGGTCATAGTTGGAACATCACCAGAAGGCATTTGAAGACCTCAAACAGAAAATTGCCATTCCACCTGTGTTAAGATACTATGATGTGAACAAACCAGTCATTCTTTCCTGTGATGCCTCAAAATTTGATTTAGGTACAATTGTACTCCAAGAGGGCAGACCAGTAGCCTATGCATCTAGAGCACTTATCCAAACTGAGATGCAGAGTGCTTAAATTGAGAAAGTACTTTTGGCAATAGTATTCACATGTTCCAAGTTTCATAATTATATTTATGGTCGAACTATTCAGATAGAATCTGATCACCAACCTCTAGTTACTATTCTAAAAAAGCCTGTGCATTCTGCTCCGGCAAGACTACACAGAATGACGCTCAAATTGGAAAAGTACAACTTTAAAATGGTCTGTACGAAAGACAAACTAATCTAACTGGCTGATACCTTATCCAGATTGCCCATAAATATGACAGAACAGCTTGAAGCAGAAAATTTTGACTTTGATGTGATGGCAGCATGTAATTTTTCTACCACTAGACTTGATGAGTTAAGAGATCACACTAGGACTGATCCAAATTTACAAAAGCTCAACCACTACATTAATGTTGACTGGCCGTAAAGACAATCCAGCCTACCACCTGAAGTGCAAACATACTTTCCTTACAGAGATGAAATGTTGATGAAAGATGGCATTATTTTCAAAGGTCCTAAATATGTTGTTCCTTCTTCCTTACAACAAGAATTTATCCAGATTTTGCATCATGGTCACCCAGGTTTATTATCCACTAAGAGAAGAGCTAGAGAATTAGTATTTTGGCTGTCATTACTAAGAGACATTGAAAAAGTACTTTCTTCTTGTTCTGCATGCAATAGTACTAAGCCACATCTGCAAAGAGAACCACTTCAGTTAAGTCAAGTCCTTGAAATACCTTGGTCGACAGTAGCCACTGATATCTTTGAGTGGCACAATCAACACTATTTAGTATTTGTACTCTTATTCAAACTGGCTTGAGCTTGACTTACTACCTAATCTAACATCTACTAATGTTATTACTAAGTTGAAATGTCATGTCTTAGTTCATGGTAGTCCACACAAAGTTATCTCTGACAATGGTACTCTATTTACTAGTCAGTTGTTTCAGAAATTTGCAAAAGAATGGGACTTTTTTTCATGTTATTAGCAGTTCTGAGTATCCGCAGTCCAATGGTCTAGCTGAACATGCAGTGCAGAGTGCAAAACAATTACTTGAAAGGTCAAAGTGTGATAATACTAATATATTTCTGAATTTACTTAATCTCAGAAATATACATCGTCACGATATGCTTGGCTCACCTGCTCAAAGACTTCTTTCCAGGCAAACTAGAATGACACTACCTATTTGTTCCAGTTTATTAAGACCTAAGACTAACAACAACAAAACCATAAAGGCTCGACTATTCAAAAAATGTTTGAACCAGAAATCTAGTTATGATAAAGTGATTTCTCCATCCTTTGAGGGAAGGAGAAAAGGTGAGAATACAAATGGCGAAAAGTTTCGACTGGATCATTCAAGTTACAGGCATCTGTGCCAAGCCAAGATCCTACCTTGTAGAATCTGAGGGTATGGAGTACAGGAGGAACCATAGACATTTACTCCCTGTGCTATAATCATCATCACAATATCATATGAAGGACACAGACTCTAAATCTCAGAGCGATTTGAATGTTCTTTCCATTCCCAGTGTGTTACTATCTCTGATTCCAATCCTGAAGGTATTTCAGACACTTCAAGGACTGATCAAAGTATGGAGACCATTCCAATTGCTAAGTCCAATTCCCAGTTTTATGTACCATGATATGGATGAGTGTTCAGGCCCAGTGTGACATATGTGGCAACATGGATTTAACTGTGTAGAGATGTATATCATTTGTGTAATTGCATGACACAAAACTGTATGTGATATTTGCATGCTAAATAGACTCATAACATTGCATGTTTTGTTTTTTCAAGCAGGAGGATGTAGATCAAAGTGCACATGCTGTATGTACTGTATCTTTAAGAAGCATGTCAAAGACGTAACGTGCATGTATAAAGACTGAGCATGTGCCATAGCTAGTGCCATTTTGAGAGTGCAACCAGAGAGTAAGCATGTATGAATCTTTAGTTAGTTTGTATATAAGTTTCTTAAGTTAAAGTCAGTAATCTTCTATTAAAATGTGTTTGTATAAAATAAAGCTGCTTGAATAGAACCCACAAAGACTATTGTGTCCAAGATAGGAGAGCGACAATATGTTAATAATTATATTAATAAATTGAACTGCAATGAAAGCATACACAATGTTGGAAACACTTTGCAATCTTATAAAATATTTACATACATTTGTCATTAAATATGCAAATATGCATACAAATTATAATTAGGCAAACAACTCACAAATGAACATGGCATCGACAAAACTGCTTGCATTAAACTGAAGATCACAAAAGCATGAGAAAACGTCACACTGACAGTTGAGGTAAATCTACTATGATTAGAGAACGATGTTAATATTTGTTCTATAATTATAATATAAAGTTCATATTATTTAAATACGTGTTCAGTATAAAATCACCATTATGTTTGTCTGACATATTATTATCATTCTTATGAAGAAGAGTATGTGAGCTGAAGAACTTTTATATGTCAACTTTTTTGCAACTTTTACAGGATTTGAGATACATACATGTTTTTACAAGCAGGTTACAATACTGCATTATTAAGAATTTAACTCAGACAAAGGCTATTCTGCCAGGAAATATGCAGATGTCAGTAACTGTGGCATTCTAATCAGGCTAGGTGTTAATGAGTTAAGAGATTAATTATGAATGTATTAAATTAGACACAAATGAGTTTCAAAGAAATACAGACAGATAATTTATTTTAATGTCTAGTTAAGAGTATTAAATTGTTTGACTAGTTTCCCATTCTGCAAAGACAGTCGCTAAATGGCTGTGGTAGCCAAACTCTTTTTTTTTATTTAATTCATTTGCTTCATTGACTGGATTAGTCCCACAATGATAGTGACTTATTTTCAGTGGAGGCATTCATACCTAAATTCTTAAAGATTCTAGGAGCTTTCACAAGCATCCAGCAAGTGTGGTAGAGTTAGTTGAACCTCTGTCTGTTTTCATACCTCTCAACTGTACAGAGTTTTGCAGAATGACCAAAATTTTGCTTCATATTTTTGGCCTGTTTCTCATAAAATTGTGGTTTTCTGACACTCATTGGCAAATCATTGAGGACTGAAGTCAGAAAATAGTGACAGACATTTGAGATTCAGACTCCATACACTTCAGAAAGACCATGCTAATGCACGATTTGTTATTCTATCAACATTCTAAGTTTGTAAGAGCAATATTTAAAAAGTGTCCCTATTTTTGGACCTTTGTCCCCCCATTATTTATGGCTTTGCCCAGATTTCTTGGTCTACGAGGTTGAAAGTATAGTGTTCATTGCAAGTGAGTTAAAACACACTATCCTAGATTAGAAATGCAGATAATTTTTGATAGTATTAACTACATGCAGTAAGTGACTTGATTTCAAATATTTTCTTGTATAACAACTGAGACAGAATCCCTGTGTATCTCTATCTCATGTGACATTATATAAGCAGTTATATATAGTTCTTGTATATATATATATATATATACACATATATATACACACACACATATATATATATATATATATACATATATATATATACATATATATATATATATATATATATACACACATATATATATATATATATATATATATATATATATATATATATATATATATCTATATATATATATATATATATATATGTATATATAAATATACATATATATACATGAATATATATACATACATATACATATATATATATATACACACACACATATATATATATATATATATATATACACACATATACACATAGAGAGCTAGATAAATCAGTATATGTCTGCTTTTATATTTGGTTTGATAGATGCGCTATTAAATAAGCATTATACTAGTTTGAATACTGGGTTGTATAATAAAGCCATGAAACAAAACATTTATATGCTACAAGCACACATCCTAATTTTGTAAAGTGAATTACCATAAATTTCAGTTAGTATGAATATTATATGAATTATATGAATATTAGTCGAAAGAAGAAGAAGTACGAATATCAAGATCAAGTACAGTCAAATAATATTAATATATGAAATAAAATATTATGAGGCAGCTCACTTAAAAACTGGATGTGCCAATGTAGTGAGGGAGGTGGAGACGCCAAGTTGGAATACCGAGTCATGAATATGTCTAAAATGATTGGTAACAGGGGTAACTACGTGATCAAAGCCATAACTTCTCATAATGTTGAGAACATTTTGAGTTAGAGTTGAGGAGTCATTGTTGATCCAAACATTGAAATCATGCACTACTAATCAGTTTGATGACCCTAACACTGAATCGATAAAAAGTCTGTAAAGTCTTGAGGGAATGTCCTCATGCTGCTATCTAGACAGTAGATGAGGCGGTACTACAGCTTGTTCATGCTCCTGTAATATACTCTAAAGAGTTTGAAGCTAAACTCATTATCTAGGTCAATCATAGGGGAGAGAAAGACAGTAAATCACTACAATCCCACAATATTGTCCAAATTTTGTTGTTGAGATACAGGAAACCTATACACAGCTTCCAGAGGACAACAGAAGTTCTTGTCAGGTCAGTTTACTGTAATGAAAATGAGGCTGACAAAATACATTCAGTAAGCAAGCTGTTTCCTATAAAACTTTTCAAGATACTGTTTTTAGATTAGCAATATTGCATCTGTTGGATGCTTTCATTTAGACAGGTGTAGACATAATATGACATGGAAAAAAAGCCATATTGATGTGATGCTCTGAAAAAAGGTGTACTCAGTAGAGTACAAAGGGTATGCCTGGCTACACTCTTGGTCCCATGATATGAATATAATGCTCCACCAGAAAATCAAAACAAGGGTTAATAATTTCATATCATAGATAAGCAGCCAATTAGTTCTGTTAAAATAATAACAAACAGTAAAATAACACTTAATTGGTCTATGAACAGAATGTGACTGATTAGAAGTCTGGCAAACATATAAACTGAAACCAGAGACCAATCCTAAGGAAACAGCAGAACAAAGCCAATATGAGCAAATATCAGTAGTCAAGTACAAACACTGCCATGTAATCGGAAATACTCCTGTGAGAAAAAGGCATATTATTCAAATGTGAGACATAATCAGCTTTCAGACTGACTGATAACAGTTGTTAAAGAAGTCATAAAAATCAGTGTGTCCTGGGCTGAAGCACACTAAATGACAGACTGTCCCAGGGAAACAGAAGCACAAACTGAAACTCTTATGTTCAGTAACAAAAATAAAGCTAAAAAACTCTGGAACAAAGACATAAAGGAATATCCATAAGTTCAAATTCAGAATGTGCAAGGCTCCAAAAAAACAGAAGAATGTATAGAAACAAAGGATCAAAAATCTCAACACTAGAATTGACATCAAGCACCAAATCTTCCGTAGTGCAAGAATCCAGGACTGATGAAACAATTACTGACAAGCCTGAAAACAGACAGATATAATAATGTCAGATATGCATACCGCTCAACCTCTTAGCACAACAAATCTGGACAAAGCCTGACAAAATGGCGGGACGAAGGCTGAAAAATAGGGGCAGATTTTAAATATTGCTCTTGTAAACTTAGAAAGTTGTTAGAGTAACAGGGTTTGTGTTAACATACATTTTCTGAAGGATATGAAGACGGAAACTTAAAATTATGTCATTATTTAAGAATCTGAATTAGTTTACTTCATTTGATCTTCAATCTGTGAGATACCGGATCCGTATCGGATCCAAGCCGGCAATCTTACTAGCATCTGCTCCAAGCTCCAAGCTCCTCCTCTTACCCGTAATACACCTCCACTACCTTCCAACCCCCAGATCTTGTTTGCCATGGCTAGCTAAAGCATAGTGATCTCCAGAGCTCCGAGTAGTAAATGGGTATTAAAGCTTTTAGAAAGCTGTTGTCTCTGCTAACTTTAGGATAGTGATTAGTGCAGGTCCCCCTTTTTCTCCCCTCACTTGGTGTGTCATGTGTTTAAAACTTTAGTTTTATTTAGCTTAGTTTAGCATAGTTAGTGAGTGTACTTTATCCCCTCCCCCTTCAGTGTGTTCTATGTTTGAGTGTGGTGAGTGGTTTTCAGTGGGAAAATAATATTTTTTTATATATACTTGTTTTCCCTCTTGCATAAATGGCTGATAAGCTGGTGTTTAAAAGGTGCACTGAGTGTGGCCATAAGCTGTCCCCAGCAGATGGCCACACTCATTGTGTAATGTGCTTGGGCGTGGCCCATCTTAGTACAGATTGCTCTATGTGTGGGTTTTAACCCACTCGCGATCAAGGACAGGAAGGCTAAGTTGGCCCTGAAAGGCCTCCTTTCCCCTTCTGAGGTGGTTGTTTCATCCTCGGCTTCGATCACTGCAGCTGCTGTGGCCTCCTTTCTTTCTTCTCTTACCTTTGGTTCTCCTCCCTCCCTGGCTGGGACTCAATCTCCCATTTAAAAGTCTGTGGAAGTGTAGTGGAAAAGGGGCAGAGAGAAGGAGAGAGAGACAAAATCTAGGATGGAGAAATGTAAGAGGTCCCCGAACCTGTTAGGACTCATAGGATCCGTGACTCCCCTAGGCTCTGATCTATGAGGTTCTCCCCAGAGCCGGAGGAGACACATTCTACATCTAGGGCCTCGGTGCCCAGATCCGCAAGGTCAGAGTCCGTGGCCTTGTTGAGGTCCATGCGGTGCTTATCAGAAGTCCATATGGATAAAATGATGAGGAAGTTCATTTGTACTCAGATCCAGATGAGGGTCTTGCCAAGCCCCTCTTCCTCAGGAAGGGGGAGCTCGCTTCTTTTACACCGATTTCTCCGATCCATCTACCAGGTTCAGAGTACTCGGATGTGAGATGGTTATAGTCAGGGGGTCGGTGCCGACAGTACCTGCTTCCTTGACACCGGCAGCTGCCTGGAGCATGTCGGATCCAACCAGCTCAGATCCGAGCCGCTCTCAGAGCCAAAGCTTGGGTGTCAGATCCAAGGTAGTGGATCTTATTTCATTGGCTCCACCTTTGTCAGGCCAAGTTCCCTCCCTCAGAGCTCTGTCCACTTCGGGCCTGCTCCGATTCTCTTGTCAGACCCAGAGAGACTGGCTTCCTTATTGGTTCCACAGGAGGTTTGTTCTCCCTCGGCATTCGACTTAGCAGAAAGGGTTCACTTCACTGGATAAAGACCCCTGACTATCCCCTCGGACTCCGCCCCAACCCCTTTGGCTCTTTCTATGAATCCCATCATTTTACCAGAGGGGCAGCCCATGCTCAAGGATCCCCAGACAGTTCTCCCAGAAGAACAAGTGGCTTGTGACTTCCCCCCGGAGAGCCCCACTGGAGATGTGCCTCACAAGTGTACTTGTAAGAGGAGGCACTTGGACTCCCCTGAGTCCCTCACTGAGGATATGGACTTGGATGATGGGGAAGGTTCCCCCTGGTCACCTACTGAGGATGTTTCCTTTGGAGACATCATGGAAATCCTTTGCTAACAGGGAGGTTGGTCTGACTCCAGACCTTCTTCTAATGAGTCTGTGTTCCTGGAGGCTTCTGGCATGGGCCCATCTACTTCCTGGGTGTCCTTCTGCAGATCCCTGGTGAACCTGGACACCTCATGGGCCTGGAGGGAGCCAGACACCATGGAACACATTCCCAAAAGGGCTGACAAGATTTTGAGTCCACTGTCGGATAGACCAGCATGGAACAAGGGGTCCCCCATAGATGCTATGGTGGTAGCAACAGCCACAAGAAGGAACTATCCCAGGAGAGTTCCTCGGTTCATCCTCCTGACCGAGAGTCACGGATGATGGACAACTTAGGGAAGCGGGTTTACGTTTCAGCTACCTTTTCAATTAGGGTGCTGAACTACCTGGCCCACGTCACAAGACTCCAATGTGACCTGGTCAAGGAGCTGGCAGTGTCTCCCCCTAAGTCCATGTCACAGGAAGACAGGGACTCATTCTCCAATAGGATGACCACTTTGAAAGCAGTCTCTAACACGTCCATGTGACTCCTTTCACATGCTACTAAAGGAGCGGCTAGGGCAGCTGGGTCCAGCGTGTCCATGAGGTGCAATGCCTGGCTCAGGCTTTGTCAAGTTTCAGAACCTTTCAAGGTGTCCTTTGCCAATGCCCCTTATGATGACACTACTCTCTTTGGTAAGACCATCAAAGAGACTTAACTCCAGAGTGAGAAGGATGGGAAGAGACTGTCTGCCATCAGAATCTGCTTCTCAAACTCTCAAAGGTTCTTTTCCTGGAATCAGTGAGAGCAAAAGAAGATGTGATTCTGGAAGTCACAGTATTCCCGGGACACTCAGGGCTCTTTTTCTGCCCCCAGAGGCAAAGGGGGATAGAATGGATGCCAGCCCAGAGGCAAAGGGGGTCTGAGGAATTTTGGGTCTTAAGAACCTTTCTTGGTCAGGCCCAGACAGCAACCCTGAGAGATGGCCTGACTGCTCTACTGTGGTGGCAGTCGGAGATGATTGTCCTTGTACCTGGTGGCATGGGAGACCATAACATTGGACCACTGGGTGCTT
This sequence comes from Protopterus annectens, assembly GCF_019279795.1. NCBI lineage: Eukaryota > Metazoa > Chordata > Ceratodontiformes > Protopteridae > Protopterus > Protopterus annectens. The sequence goes on along the minus strand of NC_056744.1, from coordinate 1,062,709,334 downwards.
CAGATCATATCCAGAGGATAGTCTATCCCCTTTGTGGGTCCACCCAAATCTCCCAAACATCTCCCGGACATACCACCCATGCAAAGCAAGGCAGCAGTACAGGAAATTTCCAAACTGCTAGGAAAACGAGCCATCAAAACTGTCCCCTCCAGATCAGTCTGGATCGGGCTTCTACTCTAGGTTCTTTTTGGTGCCAAAGAAAATGAGGGACTTCAGGCCCATTCTGGATCTATCTAACCTGAATCTGTTAGTTGCCAAAGAAAAATTCCGGATGGTCACACTACAGTCCATCATGCCGTACCTGCAAGAGAGCAACTGGATGTGCTCATTAGACCTCCAGGATGCATACTATCACATAAAGATGCACAGAAGCTCCAGGAGGTTCCTCCACTTCCAGCTAGGAGTCAAGCATTACTAATTTCAAGCCCTTCCCTTTGGTCTCACCACAGCACCCAGGGTGTTCACCAATGTGATGGCGGTGGTAGCGGCATCTACTCTCCCAAACTAGAGATTATTTCTTAATCATTGCCCTGCATTTGGGGATCACAATCAATGCATCCAAATCACTCCTAAATCCTGTCCCAGAGATAGACAACATTGGGGCAAGGATAGATACATTACAATGCAAAATCTTCCTGACCTTGGAGAGAGTACAAAACCTGAGGATGCATGTCTCTCTAATCTACCATTCTCATCTTCCATCAGCAGAGTCAGTGTTGAGGGCCTTAGGTTCAATGGAGGTGACCATAACACTTCTCCTGTGTGCCTGGTTATGTATGAGAAATATACAGTGGGCACTAGTTATACAATGGTCCCTGTTGGAACTTCCATTGTCGTATCCAATACAACTCAGTTGAGTCTGTCGGTCATCCCTCATATAGTGAATGTGTTCTCTGGACATTTTGGAGGGATAACCCTTGGTTCCAGTCCCTGCCCAAGCCACAGTGACCATGGACACCTCCCAATTTGGGTGGGGTGGGCATTGTTCGGGCAGGAAAGTCCAAGGCCTGCGGTCCCTGTAGAGACCAGCTTGCAAATAAATGTTCTAGAGATGAGAGTGGTCCTTTTAGCTTTGCAGGTCCTTCATGCCTTTCTTCCTCTGGAAACCATTGCAATTCAGTCAGACAACATGTCAGTGGTCTGGTATATCAACAAACAGGGAGGGACCAGGTCTTACCCCCTTTGTTGCGAGGTCATGAGAGTGTCAGAATGGGCGATCTCCACCGGTCATTTTCTCATCGCAACACACATTCCGGGATGGTCCAACACTTTAGTGGACAGGTTAAGTCAGACTATTCTGATGCCTTATGAGTAGTCTCTGAACCTTTCAGTAGCGGAGCAGATCTTCCTGGAGTGGGGTCACCCTTGCTGCGATCTTTTTGCATCTGCTTCCAATGCAAAGGGCAGCAAGTTTTTTGCTCCAAACCCCCCACCGGGGGAGCCCCCCAGAGATGCTGTAGTCCATGCTTGGCCTCCCGGTCTTCTGTATGATAACCCTCCAGTACCTCTTATTCCAAGGTTTCTACAGAAAGCTCATTGAATGGGGAGCAAAGTGATCCTCATTGCCCCATTTTGTCCTCGCCGGGTATAGCTTCCCTTCCTTTGGTCTCACCTTCTGGCTCCGCCCTGGATCTTGGATCACATTCAGGATCTGATTTCTCATCCATCAGGGGTTCCTCATGGAATCTGGACAGCTTGAAGCTCACCGCTTGGCTGCTCCAGTTCCCATAATCGCTAAGACTCCTGGATTATCTTCTTCAGTCAGGTCTATTTTGGTGGCTGCTCATAAGTCTTCTACCAGGAAGGCTTATAGCAGAAAATGGAAACATTTTTCTTTTTGGGCCTCTCAAAGGAATTTAGACCCCTTCATGGCTCCTATTTCTTCCAAATTTGATTTTCTAGTTGAGATTTTTCAACACGGAGCTAGTTGTTCTACTGTCAAGGTTCAATTGGCTGCCATTTCTCATTTTCATGTGGGTGAGAACTCTGCCTATCTAGCCTCCTCCAGACAGTGTAAAGCTTTTACCAAAGGAACTTTACTGTTACACCCTCCTGTCAAGGATCCTGTTGCTCCATGGGACCTTACTATGGTTCTTTAAGCTATGGTCGCTGCGCCTTTTCAACCCGCTGCAACCACAGATCTAAAATTCTTATCCTGGAAAACAGCATTTCTGGTGGCTATTACCTCTGCAAAAAGGTTTTGAGAACTGCAGGCCTTGTCTGTCAAAGTTCCTTACATGATTTTCAACAAAGATAGGGTTTCCCTTTGGACCAATCTATCCTTTCTTCCCAAGGTGGCATCACCAGTTAATATTAATCAAACCATCAATTTACCAGTTTTCTTTCCTAAATTTGCTAACAAGATGGAATACAAACTCCATTTGCTGGATGTTCATAGACAGTTACGATTCTATTTACATAGGACAAAAAATTTCTGTAAATCCGATCAATTGTTTGTATCCTTCTATAAACCCTTTTTTGGTAAACCTATCTCCAAGGTCACTATTGCTAAGTGGATTTCTTCATGCATCCTTCAGGTATATAATAAGGACACAGGCATGTCTCCTCTGGGTCAGCTGAAAGCTCATTCCACTAAATCCATGGCTACATCTGCGGCCTTTTTGTCTAGAGTCTCTTTGGATGATATTTGTTCAGCACCTACTTGGTCCTCATCTCATAAATTTATTTCTCATTACAAATTGGATTTGACTTCCAGAAGGAGAGCATTCCTTGGTTCCATGGTGCTCCGGAATATCCTTCCATGAGGGCCACCCAGGAGTTTAGTAGCTGGGGACTCTGTCCCACAGGTTGAAGATCAAATTAAGTAAACTACTTCAGATAAAGAAGTTAGGTACTCACCATAACATTCCCTCTGAGTAGTTCTACTTCATTTGTCTTCAACTGTCTCTCCCTCCTTCCCCCAGATCTTGTCTTGAGAACAGCCTGCGGGCTGCAGTTATAGGTCATAAGTATTTTTTCAAGTCGGGTTATCAGTATAAGGATCAGCAAACTCGATCTGGGGGTTGGAAGGTAGTGGAGGTGTATTATGGGTAAGTGGAGGAGCTTGGAGCTCATAGCAGATGCTAGTAAGATTGCTTTCTTGGATCCGATATGGATGTGGTATCCCACAGGTTGAAGACAAATGAAGTAGAACTTCTCAGATGGAATGTTATGGTGAGTACATAACTTTTTTTTTCAATCCTCAGATCATCCCAGTGATTTGTCAGAAACCCACAAATGTTATGAGGAAATAGACCAAAAATATGAGATAAAAATCTGGACATTCTGCAAAAATCCAGATGGTTGACAGGTTTGCAGACATAAGCACTATCAGGAACTCTCACATGCCTGAAAACAAAAAATGGTGTGCAGAATTGCTGATGGAATGACACCAACTTTGGCACTTCAGAGGTTAATCTGAAGTTCACAGCTGTGTGAGGCAAATGAAGACTCCACAATGGGCAGTTAAAACAAAGGGAACATCAGCATTTGGATTAGACAAAGCAAAAAAAAAAAAAAAACATGGAGACACATGAGTAAACTGCAGACAGGGCAGGGAAAGAGACATACTGTCTGTCAGGTCAGATTCCATTTCAGAGGGATAATGATACTCAAAGATGATTTAAAAAGATACAACTTGAATGAACCTTTAAGTAAAGATGGAAGTGGCGTCCCTAAAACACATGAAGAGGATAAGTATTCAGGCACTAAGCAGAAGGAGAAAATGGATCGAGAATGTAAACATGCAACAGACAAGGATGATTTACATCATAGGTGGGTAGTGTTATTGGGCAATACAAGGACTAAGGGAAAGAGTCAGGGACAGAAGATGGGGCTTCAAGCAGTGATGAAGAAGTCTGGCATATAAGTTCCTAACACTGCTGAAAAATGGATGCAACAGTATGTGGAGATACAAGTGGTTCAGAGGAGAGGGATGGAGGGGCTGCAGCAATCCACATAATTCAAGGTTATACAGAAGGAAAACTGCACCTTGAGGAAGTTAAAGTGAATTGACTGCAAACTTAGAATCTTTGTCAAGCAGTTGGCAGTTAAAGTAAACAAAAGGAGGTTCTGGAAAACTGGTGGCATGTATCAGCACCCAGGCACACCAAGGAAGGAGGAAGAGAGATTTTTGGAGAGAACAAAGGTTTGTGACAGGGAGAAGTGAATTATTATTAGTATAGAGAATGTGAATTTGTAAGGAACAGATTGGGAGATTCTGAGTCCCCAGGTCAGTGAGAGAGTGGAATGGGACTGAGGTCTTGAACTATGTGGAGTTCTTCCAGATAATGAAGGACTATATCATTAAGGACAGAAGATAGCAAAGGCAAGTGACATCTTGGGTGTACTAAAGGAGGCACCATTATCTAGCATATGGTGGATGGCCTAGATAAAGTTAGAAAACCAAATCTATGAAAATGAAAACACTGTGAGGAATTTAGGATATTAATTATGTTGAACTGAGTGAGAGAGAGCCAAAGATGAGTTATGGACCTGGGGAAGTGCAATCTGTAGGAATGGGTCTATGGTTGAGTACTCAGGGCTATCGACAAAGGTGTCAGGGAAGGAGTCAGGGAAGGAGTCAGGGATGGAAGATGGAAAAGAGAAGATTGGTTTTGTTATGGTAGAATGTAAGTTTAGAAACTGAAACAAATAAACTTGATATACAAGAGGTTGAAGTGAGATTTTACAAAGTGGAGGAACCACAATGTAAGGAGAGAAGCAAAGAAACAAATTAGCCAAAACTAGCCTAGGTGCAGTTTGAAATAGAGCTGACAGAAGGGATCAAAAAGGATAATAGAGGATTTTTTTTGTTTATAGGAAATAGAAGACATTGAGTGACACCCTTGCCCAGACCAAGTAACAAAGAGAAGAAAGACAGATAAAAAAACAAAGCTACTGAATGCATACTTTATCTCATTCTTCAGAAAGCAGAGAGAGAAGAGGATGCTAGGCTAAGATGGAGGCATGGCTGAATGAGGAAATCATTGAACAGACACTGTGATGGAGAACAGAAGGCACAGAGAAGAAATTGGCCAAGTAAAGTAGTTCAAATCATAGTAACACAATGGACTATTGCTAGGATGCTCAAGAATCTATCCAGTGTATTGTTGATTTCCCTACTGGTGGTCTTTAATAGATCAATGCTAATGCAGAAGTGCTTGAGGACTGGGAGGTAGCTATTATGGTACCCTTGTACAAGGAGAAGCAAGAAACTCTGGAGAATGACTGAACTGTTTACCTAACAATGCTGATAGGAAAGCTCATGTAGAGAATAATTGGGCAACAGCTGATTGCTTTTCTAAAATGCAATAGTTTTTGGGACAACTGCAGCATAGATTCTCAGACAAAAATACATTATCATTCATACTTGATCAAATTTTATGAATGGATTATAGGAGAACTTAACGTGAGAGCAACACTGTATGTGATCTGCCTCAACTTCACCAAGGTCTTTGCCTCAGAACCGGACAGATAGCTGGTGAGAAACCTGCACAGGTTGGGGGCAGGACTGAGACTGAGTGGCATGGCTGAAGAGTAGGCCACAGATGGTTGTGATTTAATGGGTGACTGGATTTATATTTATTTATTCATTCACTTTGGTTTACTGGGAAATCTAACTTGGAAAAGATCAAGTTTTCAATGGACACTCTGGGAGAAAAGCTCTACAAACTTTTTTTTACAGTTATAAAAAAAAAATCACCATTTAAACATTCATCATAGAAAAATTATGTTGCAAGTTTTCACAAGATAAATATATATTATATTTGGATTACATACTGGCATTATGTACAATTAATATAAATGTTTATGGCACTAGATAGTAGCAAGTTATTATGAGTAAGATAAGTGACTAGTGCTGTACTACAGAACTGGTTTTGGGTCCAATTTTCTTCAGGTTATTCATTTCAGAAACATGTGGGCAAAAAGACACCACAGTCATCCTCTTTAATGATGACACAAAGATAAAGATAGGTGAAGCAGTGGAAGACAGAGGTAAGAATTTAAAGAAGGACTTTGAAAGGCAGACAAAAAGGGTAGAAAGATGAAAATGAGGTCCACTAAAGGCAAAAGCAAGGCATTGCAACTGGGCGACAACATTCTTGGTGTGAAGTATTAGTTGGAGGACAATGACAAGGCAGGAAAAATATTTGAGGGATGTTGATCCAACTTGGATTGGACAAGCAGGAGCAGAATGAAAGGGCTATGACCATAACAAGCAGAATATTATGGCATGTCCTCACTGTGAATGACTACAGAACCAAATGGATCTTGATCCTTATCTACCAGGCCCTGCATATAACACATCTGGGAATACTAAGAAGAGATTCTGGAGGCTATATGTAGTATTTGTGGAAGGTACTCATATGAAAGCTACCAGAGGGATGTGTTGGATGGACATAAAACAGTATAATTGGAAGGTAGAGAAGTTAGATGTCTTATTGGGAATCATGATAACAAGAGAGCTGCATCTGAACATAGATTCACAGATTGTCACTAGGCTAATAACCTAGGGGGCCTTTCTATGCCTAGCTAAGTTTTCCCAAAAGAATAATGATGTCCTGTATCCAAATAAGACAATGAGTGCAGGCATTTATAAGCTACCTCTGTCCATAAAGCTCATGGGTGTCAGGCCTGATGTAAATTTCATATTCCCCATCCACTGGTCTAGGTTGCTCTTGAAATGGTTAATAGATGAACTCAGCTTCACATGGATGGGAAGCCTGTTCCTTAGGGGGAGCAGTCTCTGGGTCACATATCTGTCTCTCTAGCATGTTCTAAGTCACAGACAAAATACAGGCCTCTAGACCTTGTACTTCTGGTACTCTTTGACTTATGAATATGTAGGAGATTCATAAGTGTGGGGTTTGTAGATGTCTTGTAAGCCAGGCAAAGATCATCTCTCAGCAATATATACGAGACTGAGTAGAATGAAAGGATTTTAAGATGCTCTGCATAAAGCACATTTGTTCTGCCTTGTATTATTTTTCTAAGGAACTTCTGAGGTTACTCAAGTTGCTGCATATGCCTGGTCAGGTACACACAAAAGGGAGTGTTGTACTCTATGATTGTTATGATTGTTCTAATAAGGAGGGACTACAGTGGGATAATGACCTCTTTGGACCTAGATGCCATACCCTTACTTATAAGTTATTCAACATAAAAGGTTTTCCTTACCACTGTGGCTATGTGGTGGTCAAAGGTAAAGCTACTGTCTATGTACATACCAAAATTCATGACCACTGGGTCGACTCTCAGGGTTGTATTAGCAACATTGTATTTAGCCAGGATGGTTGACTTCCCAAAGGATCATGTTGGGAAGATGTGAATGGGGTCACTCTGAGCAAGAAGTACTGGGACAGGTAGGGTACAGGCAGCATACTGTAGGATCTAACTACTTACAGTATGTTGAGGCGGGAGCACAGGTAATAGAGGTTCAGGCTGTTAAGTGATAAGCCAGTTCTCTAGTGGATACTTTTTGTTAGGTTCTCGCAGCTGAAATGAAATACAGCTGCAAACACATATAGCTGTTGTAACTTCACTGTGGGCACAGAGAAGCATATAACAATATGCCCACAGTTTCAGCAGCCAAGTGCACAAGGGGAAGATAATGTCAATGGCCCTCAAGGCACCTAGAGGCAACAGGCAGTATGGCAGGCATCGGCAGCAGTGAGATGCTCTGTAGACATGTCAGTGGCAGTGAAAAATGCAGTGAACAATAGGCAATGCCTTTATTAATGGTGTGTGGAGGTCATTACCCCCTGTGATGCCCCTGCACTAGTCCAATAATCAAGGAACCTCAATCCTCACCACTAGCACCAGTGAGGGATGTACACATTGGGAGGATTGAGGCTTCTTGATTACTGGACCACTGCAGGGGCATCACATATTAATTGTTTAGCAGTGATGGGATAGCCACATCACATATTAATTGGTTGACAGTGGTGAGTTAGTCGCATCACATATTAATTGGCTTGTAATGGTGTGGATATTCAATTCCTGTAGCCTGTGTACAGTGGTCACTTAAGGTGTTCGTACTTTCAATCAGCCACATAGTGAATATTCAGAGGTCATATCACAATTGTTTTATTTTATGTTAGCTTAGTTAGTCAGGGAGAGCAGGCAAGCATGTCAGCAGAGGAGTATGCCAAGCTGACAAGAAGCCAGTAAGCTAAAGGACTGGTGCATGCCAACCTGACTAAAGCAGACATGATTGCAGCTTTAGTCATAGTTGCATCACAGACTAGCAACCAGGAGGATAATCAGACTAGCGGTGGGGATGTACAACTCTCAGAAAATTGACAGCTCCACCTTTTTACATAGGACTTAAAAATCCATCTGGAGTTAAAGAGACTTGAGTTGGAGGCCAAGCGTTTGGAAATAGAAGCAGCAGAGAGATTGAGACATCTGAAGGCAGAGGAGAATGGGAGGCAGAGGCAACATGACAAGGCGATTCTGACTCTTTGTCAGAGTCATGGAGGTAATAGGGGAGTAACCGAACCACAGAAGCAACAAAGGTCAGTAAATTTCTTCCACAATTTACAGAGGGGGATCATTTTGATATTTTCATTCATACGTTTGAGAGGGTATGTAAACAGTATGATGTTGACCCAGGGCTCTGGGTACGGTTCCTGACCCCATTACTCCATGGTAAAGCTGTAACTGCAATTTCTAAACTGTCTGATACCAATTGTTTAAATTATAATACAGTCAAAATGTGTTAGCTAGAATGTTTTAAGTTAACATCTGAAGCTTATAGGAAAAAGTTTCATGAGCATAGACGCAAGGCAGATGAAAGTGTGTGTGAATATGTTGCTGAACTATGCACTTATTTTCATAGGTGGGTAAGTGGATGTCAGGTCACCAGTTTTGAAGGGCTAGCAGATCTTATGGTGAAGGAACAAGCCCTTTGCCTGAGGACATGAGAATCTGGTTAGCTGATAGACAATGCACTACTGTAGATGAGTTGGGAAGAAGGGAGACCTATACCTAGCAAGCAGGGCATCACTGCACAGGAAAAGGACACCCAGTGCTGCTCATGGGTCTATGGGAAGCCACAGTGGGCAGCCCAGACTGCCCCAACAGAGTCTGCCAGTAGCAGGGAAACCACTAGTCCAGGTACACATCAATGACCAAGGGTTAAATGTTTTAAATGCAACCAGTAGGGCCATGTAGCATATAGATGTCCATGGAGGCAAGGTGGGGAACAAAACGTGGGAGAAGCAGTAAGTGGGAATGACAAAATGCCAGCAGTAAGTTTTCTTGCGACAACAAGGGTATCAAACTACCCCAAGAGGTTATATCCTGTCTTACTGAATGGGGAAAAGGCCATGGCTAAGGGAGACACAGTCTCTGACCTAACCATTGTGAAGCCTGCAATGGTTACAGAGGAGCACTACTTGCTTGGGCAGTCTAGTCCTGTTAGAGCTTTAGGAGGGACCCCATTCCAAATACCTTTGGCTAGGGTTCACTTTGACTGGTAGAGTGGAAAAGGAAGCAAGCAAGTAGGTGTGTTTGAGGATATCCCTGCAGATGTCCTGATAGGGAATGATTTTGATAATGCAGTACCATGTGTGCATGCAGTTACAAGCAGTCAGGTTTGGAGACAAGCATGTGGGTCTAGTAGCCTAGGGAAGACCCAGACACACCGCACACTTTCAGCCAAGACTGGTGAGGTAGTTACTTCAGGGAGGGAGCTACCCTGTAGCAGTGAGACTGATGGTGAGCCACAGCTGCTTGCGGGTACTTATGTTTCCTTGGACAGAGTGACTGCAAGGGAAGAGGTGAGTAGTAGTCCCCAGGCTGACAGTGAGACACTGTTGTCAGAGGATGCCAGACTTCCTGAGGAAGGGGAGCTGGGAAGGGTTGCAGAAAGAGAGCTGAGACAGGCTCATGTCTCAGACTATACATTACAAGGCCTGAGAGAGGTAGCTAGTGAGGCATCTGATTCTCAAGGGAAAAGGGAATCTATATACTGGGACAAAGGGTTACTGTATAGAGAGTGGACTCCTGAGGGAGGGCTAGAGGGTGACAGAATACAACAGTTGGTAGCCCAGAGCCTAACATCTGGCACTTTTAGCCATAGCCCATGATATTCTCTTTGCAGGTCATATGAGCATAAAACATACCAAGAGATGTATTATGCAGAACTTTTATTGAAGTGGTATTTCCAGAGATGTAACAGCGTACTGCAGGACCTGTGAGCAGCGTCAAAACATAGGCAAGGCAGGAGACAAGGTGAAAGCTCTTTTGATGCCTTTACCTGTGATTGAGGAGCCATTTCAGAGGGTAGCTATGGATATGGTGGGGCCTCTGAGTACCCCAAGTTCCACAGAAAAAAACTACATCCTAGTGGTAGTAGATTATGCTACCAGATACCTTGAGGCAGTGGCTCTATCCTTCATTGAGGCAGAAAAGGTGACAAATGCATTTTTAGAGATATTCAGCAGGGTACATTTCCTAAAAGAAATACTGACTGACAAAAGTGCCAATTTCATGTCAGATCTGCTGGTTTGTCTGTGGAAATACCGTTGGGTGAAGCACCTAAAGACCGCCCTCTACCATCCCCAGACTAATGGTCTTATTGAGAGGTTGAACTCTACATTCAAGATGATGCTATGGGCACTTGCAGGCCAGTTTAAGAGGGACAGGGACAAATACTTGCCCTATCTGTTTACAGAGAATTTCCACAGAAATCCAGGGTGGGTAGGGGACCTCTAGATTGGGACCTCTAGATTTGAGGGTGAGACAAGTGGGAGGGTGAGAGAGGAGTTCCACAAAGGAGTCTGTTGTGGCATATGTCCTAAAAAGGACAAGGCAGCTCAGGAACTCTTGAGCTGGCCCAGGAGAGGCAGAAGCCCAACAGCAGAAAAAGGGTATGACAGGAATGCTTGAACTAGACTAGAGAGTGTGTGCTGGCAGGCAGTAGGTAAGTTCTCATTCCTGTCAGACACAACAACAAGAAGAAGCCTGGGGGGGACCATAGTGGCAAGTGGCAGAGTGATGTTTGATGTTAACTACATTGGTAGACTGCTAGGGGGAGGCAGGGGGCAAAATTCTAATGCCCTTGCATTGGATATTTTGAGAGTCTGGAGGAGTCTGAGTCTGAGGAGATCTGGTGAATGATCTCATCCTGACACTGGGGTGTGGAGAAACAATATCCAGCAGTTATTCTTTAGTTATTTTTAAAAATCTGCAGTGTTAAGGCATTTTTTTGCATTTTTCACTGGGAAACAGGGGTGCAGAACCAGGTGCATCCACCATGTGCAGCACCACCCAAAGCCAGCCCAAAAAGGATACCCTAAGCAGGCCCCTTAGAGAGTGCCACAGAAGAGCCAAACAGACTGTGGGAATGGAGGAAATGGGGGGGATGGAAGAGGAGTCCAGAAGTTGGGGGGCCCCAGGGCCCCCCTAGTACCAAAATAAGGATGGCAGGTTTCTCTTTCAGGTGGGAAATTAAATAGTCACACACAGCAGATGCACACACACAGCAGATGGCAGATTGCCCCCTAGCACCATACCTACCCTAGAGCAGCTAGGTGGGGAAGTATCTTACCACACCATTACAAGGTTACTGTTAGGTGCCCTTTGCCCTTACTCCCAGTGCTAGACAAAGTCTTGTCTTTCTTTTCTTTTCACAGCTTCATTGAGTTCCCTTTGGGATGCAAATGCCCCCAGCAACATTCCAGGCTGGGGAGTTGTATCTAGCATGAGCAGGAGATTTTGCCCTTGCTTACCCCTTGCTATTGCCATCTACAGCCCTGACACAGCCAAGAGCACCTTCAGAATGTTAGAGTTTTGAGAGGTTAGAGTTACAGGGGGCAGGGCAGGGGTAAGCCAAGCACCATATGGCAGGGCATATGGGTATGGCAGCGGTCTTCTACCTGGGACATAGAGTGGGGAGTGATAAGATCAGTGTAGCTGTGGAATCATCAATAAGTGCCTTGCCACTCGTAATATAAAAAAAGTTTATTGTGGTAATAAAGAAAAAACAAGAAAAACAAAAAAATAAAAATAAAAATAAATCAGTTCACTATAAAATTGGGAATCATTCATCATCAGAACAAGCCATATCCATATCCAAATAAAATGCCTTCCTTTTTTAAAAAAAATTCAAAATCGTTTTAAAGAAAGTGTTCTGCATTTGTATTGACAGCACTATATTATATATATATATATATATACACACACACACACACACACACACACACACACACACACACACACACACACACACACACATACCTTGACTATATACATACTTCCTTTCATTTCCCTAAACATTAAAATTAATAATGCTGTTGATATAAAAAATGTCTACAAAGTCTTTAACTAATCAATTATTCTATTCTACACAACTTATATGTTAGACTGTACCTAATGCTTCTGAAAATGTAATAATATTTATTGTCATGTAATTACCCTAATAATAATACCTGGGTTTAATTCATATGTTATTAAAATGATAATAGTAAAGGTTTGACTGGTATAAATTCATTGAGTCCAGGTGGGGTGGTGGCATCTAAAAATATTTGCCACCATACTTCCTTAAAACTTAATAAACTTTTATTATCACCACCCATGGGATCAATGTTAATGCTGTCTAATATGGCAAATTTGAACTGATGTTCATCTCCTTCCATTTCTATATGCCTATATAATGCATTAGTTTTGTCTTTAGTTTTAATACTATATGTGTGGTCATAAAGTCTCTTCTTGAAACTTCTCTCAGTCTTTCCTACGTAAAAACTAGGGCATGTATTACATTTAGCCAAATATATCACCATTTTAGTATTAAAATTACCTAATTTGAATCTTACCATGGATGTGTGTCCATTCTCCAGAAATATTTTATTCTCATCTAGCATGTACCTACATTGATTGCAAGCTCCACATTTCTTACTTCGGGTATTAAAACCTTTCTTGTCATTCTTAAGTTCTTTATACCTTTGTTCTACATGTTGTTTTATATTCCGTCCCATTTTGTATATAAAATTGGGTTTGTTCTCCAAAATCTTTTCTAAATTGGTATCGCTTGCTAATACATACCAATATTTGTGCATCATCTTTTTAATATTGTCAACCACCATATTATATTGAATGACATAGGACCTTTGAAAAGGAATTGTCAAAGAATTGTTGTATGAATGTCCACTTTCTACTTGCCTATCTACACTATTCTTTCCCACTTCTATGCCTGTTCCTAATAACGGTTTATACTTAGAATTCCACTCTTGAGTGCCATATTTGACTGTATCATCCATCATTTGTTTAGGATAACCTCTTTGTTGAAATAAATTCATTATAAACTTAATTTCTTCCATCATATTTTCATAATTAGATGTCATCCGTGCCACTCGTACACATTGTCCTTTAAACACATTATGTTTTACCTTCTGAGGGTGACAACTAGTGTATTCCAAATAATTATTTGAAAAAGTGTTTTTCCGATGTATCTTAGATTTAAGTGTACCCTCGTGATGGAAAATATATGTGTCTAAGTAAGCCACCCCTTTGTAACTATGAGAATAAGTGAATTTCAAATACTCACTACTGGTATTAAGAAATTTGACAAATGTTTGTAATGTGTCCAAATCACCATCCCACGGTATATATATGTCATTCAGAAATCTGGAATAATGTTTGACATATTGAAAATATTTACTGGGGAATAAGTGGGCATCCTCCCAATACAGCATGATGAGGTTGGTGTATATGGGGGCACAAGCTGCCCCCATAGCCACCCCCCTAGTCTGTTTAAAATACTCTCCTTCGAAATATATGAAATTATTGTCCAGATCAATGGACATCATTTCTACTAATAAACATATTTCATCCCATTCAAAATTGGTGTATTTAATAATATTATTATTAAAGGCTTCCAAGCCTTCTTGTTTTGGTATACACGAAAATAAATCTATTACATCAATAGTTACAAAGATGATGTCCTCTTTCAATGCATCGAAGGGGGATTTACTCAAGAATACCCAAGAATCTTTCACCATGTGTGGTATTATACTATAAGTAAATTTTAACTTTGTGTCTATATATCTACCCAGTGAGAATGTCTTAGATTGGCTCCCTGAAACTATCGGTCTAAATGGTGGATCATTGACATCTTTGTGTACTTTTGGAATGCCAACTAAAGTGGATACTTTAGGAAATTTCACCTTTAAAAAATCATATACTTCTCTAGAAATTCGCCCATCAATTAAATATTCCTCTATATAGGAATCAATTCTCTGATAAGCTATATTAAGCTCATTTAATGATTTTGTTTCATAATTTCCTGAATGAAACAAGATGTCATAAATCTTTTTAATATATTGAATACTATCATAAAAGACAACTCCACCGCCTTTATCAGGTTTCATAATTCTAATATTGTGATCTTTTTTAATGTTGTTCAGTATTGTCTCTTCCTCCTGGGTCAAATTCCTTGTGTTGGTAATTTCTCTAAAATTGTTATATTCTTTATATGTTTCCCTTAACACAATCTTCTCATGCATCTCAACAGTAGGATGACTAGGTGGAATGAAGGAGCTGGCTTTCTTTAACTGTTCCACTGATTTATATCCTATTTGGGTTGTACAGGAACCATATTGTGGTTGATCCTTGAATAATACTGCTAAATTGACTTTCCTTATATACTTCTTAAAGTCAATAACCCAATCAACTAAATCAAATTTAGGATTAGGAATGTATTTCATGCTCTTAGCTAATAAGTTAAAATGCGCTTGTCCTATTGTGATGTTAGAATAATTATATATGCTGAAATTGTTGTGCATATGTACATTCCCTATAGTCACTATATCTTTTCCTACTTCGTAAGTGACTAAAATAGGGGCTCCAGGTTGTTCTACTTCCAGTGCTTTTGATTGTTTCTTGCTTTTATGTAATTCTGATTCCACTGTTTTCTGTTCTGATAAGGTTGGCCAGTTTCTACTATGTCTCTCTGAAAATCCTGTCTCCTATGGTGATATAACCTCTCCTTTATATTCCTTTCATCTTGATTCTTACTCTCATTTTCCTGTACATTTTTCTTTCTCGACCCTGGCCACATATAAGCTATACCTTTATTGTATTGCTCCCTATCTCTTTGTATCTTTTTAAACTTTCTGTTACATATATTACTGATCCATTTGTCCGCTACCTGATATTGTTTGTTGTACAATTTCTCCCATTCTGGGAATAATAAATCATTAATTATCTTGTTGTTTAATTTTTCTGCTTCTTGTATTAGTTTGCTGAGTTTCTCATCATTAAACTTTGTAAGCATGTGCATAAAATTGCACCCACACTCATCAAAAAAAGTATTAAAATCATTTTTGCCTTCACTTGTCAAGTCTAATCCCATGGATTGCTTAAAAAACCTCAACCCCATGGGTAAAAGTTTCATTTCAATACATTTTGCTAAATAAGCATTATCAATTTTCAAACCGTTAATATTCTTTATCTTCTTTCCCAGTGAACATATCATGGATTTTAAACTCCCAGTCTCACCTACTTCAGGAGACTTTAAATTTTGATTACACTTCACATTATCCATATTGTAATTATATGTCAAGAATTGGTTGAACTGTTTATCCTTGACATTATTACAAACATATTCTGATCGCATTTCAGAATGTGTTTTGTTTGTTACAGTACCTTTTTTAAGTTGTGTAGAATTTTCATTTACGGAAGAATAAGTTCTCAAAGGAAATGTCCTTTTAGGTTTTGCGCCTGTTCTTCTGGCTTCCTCGTCCACATCATATATAGAAAAATCAAAAGTATAGTCTGACAAATTGATTTTGCTACTGTTCAATGGTTCGGTAATATCCAACATATGTGTTTGTCCTTTAAAACTGGCACCCTGACCATTAGGTATGTCAAGGCTGTCATTGTTTATTTCACCTTCGCCTACTACAATATTCAGTTTTTTGTTGTAATTGATACTGCCTGTAGTTTCAGGCTGCTCCCCTACTAAACTGACATTAAATGCAGGGGTAGAGACATCATTGGAAATACTATTAACTTGCATCTTGTCTTTATCTTGTGCCTTTAATGCACGGTCAGTTGACAGATCACTGCCGCGATATAGCAAGCTATTCACAAGGAGAAACAGTTTGTTCAATTCTCCCTTCAGTCCCGTTATCTCTTACCTTATATGTACAAGGTTGTCCCTCTCATTCCTTTCTCCATTCATCGGTGTTGCACCGGTGTTCTCCATAGCCATCAAAACAACTCCTGAATAATTCCCAATAACAAAACGTATGCCAAGAAATGTGTAGCTGTGGAATCACCAATAAGTGCCTCGCCACTTGTAGTATAAAAACGGGTTTATTGTAGTAAAAAAATGAACTAGATGCAGTTAAAAACAACAAATATAAAATCAGTTAAGTGCTTTCACCCTATAAAATTGGGCTTCATCAGAACTGAACGCCATATCCAAATACTGGCTTAAATGCCTTCTTTGGCGCCAAAAAATTCAAAATCGTTTAAAGAAACAGTTCTGCATTTGTATTGACAGCGCTACATTATTATAGCTACTAATCTATACATAACATAAACTATACTTGTACATAAATATACAATTCTCTGTGATTAATCCATACAAATGTTTGTGTATGTATATATATATATATATATATATATATATATATATATATATATATATATATCTATACTACATTTCATTTCCCTAAACATTAAAAT
Source organism: Protopterus annectens (assembly GCF_019279795.1). NCBI lineage: Eukaryota > Metazoa > Chordata > Ceratodontiformes > Protopteridae > Protopterus > Protopterus annectens. Next base: position 1,062,692,636 of record NC_056744.1, on the reverse strand, counting down.
TAATAATGTTGTTGCTATAAAAATGTCTACAAAGTCTTTAACTAATCAAATATTCCATTCTACACAACATATATCTTAGACTGTACCTAATGCTGCTGAAAATGTAATAATATTTATTGTCATGTAATTACCCTAATAATAATACCTGGGTTTAATTCATATGTTATTAAAATGATAATAGTAAAGGTTTGACTGGTATAAATTCATTGAGTCCAGGTGGGGTGGTGGCATCTAAAAATATTTGCCACCATACTTCCTTAAAACTTAATAAACTTTTATTATCACCACCCCTGGGATCAATGCTGATGCTGTCTAATATGGCAAAATTGAACTGATGTTCATCTCCTTCCATTTCTATACACCTATATAATGTGTTAGTTTTGTCTTTAGTTCTAATACTATATGTGTGGTCATAAATTCTCTTCTTGAAACTTCTCTCAGCTTTTCCTACGTAAAAACTAGGGCATGTATTACATTTTTTACTACAATAAACCCGTTTTTATACTACGAGTGGCGAGGCACGTATTAAGGCTAGAAGCCACCAAAATGGAAGCCATTCAGGCATGGCCTGCCCCTGTTACCAAAAAGCAGGTGAGGGCATTCTTAAGGACAGCAGGTTACTACAGAAAGTTCGTCCCCAGTTACAGTTCCATAACTGCTCCCCTCACAGACCTGAAAAGGAAAAACAGACCAGATAAGGTAGTGTGGACCCCAGCATGTGAGAAGGCATTCCAGAAGCTTAAAGTAGCTTTGGGAGGACCCACTGTGTTAGCCAGTCCAGATTACAGCAAAAAAATTGTTGTGCTGGTTGATACTTCAAAGCATGGGGTGCAGGCTGTACTTAGCCAGGTTTCCTCAGAGGGAGAAGAGCACCCAGTGGTTTACCTCAATTGTAGGCTCCAACCCAGGGTGGAATGCTATGCATCTGTAGAAAAGGAATGCCTAGCCATAGTGTGGGCACTGCAGAAATGTCAGCCTTATCTGTATTGAAGGAAATTCACTGTAGTTACAGACCTCAATCCCTTAACATATCTACATCAAGCCAGCAAGCAAAATGCCAAGTTACTAAGGTGGAGCCTAGAATTGCCAGCATATGATATGACAGTGCAGTACTGCAGTGGGGTTAGCATTGACAACGCAGATAGACTGTCAAGACAAGGAATGGGGTAAGGTATTCCTAGATAGGCTCAGCCCTCTCCAGCAACATTTCTCAATGGTCACTTGAAAAACTAGCATGAGTTTTCAGGGGGTGAGGGAATTGTGACACTGCCAGCCCAGCTAGCTGGAATTTTGTAAATAACTGTATGTCATTTGTGAATATTAATATGATTCATATGCTTGTCTTACAAACGTAAGAGAACTGTCTGTTATGTACTGAGCTTCAAGAATGTCACCACAGTGTACCTTACTGGAAAAGAAGAGAAATGTAAATAAAATATATACCTGTGCAAATGCATGTTTTAATAGTAGAAGCTGGAACATACAGCATTAATTTACAAAACATCAAGAAAATAAGTAGAAAAGTAAAGTGTTTTATGATTGTATCTCAGTTTCAGTGCAGAAAGCAGACACAATGTCTAGAGCTAAAGGTTTCCTGTTGTCTTGAAACAGAAATAACTACTAGGTTTCAAATGTAAAAGTATTTACTTGTTTTACAACTGCCAGTTCTGAGCAAACATCTGAGAGATATGTATTTTTCACAGAGAAATGCTAAATTTTGTTAAGTATCTGTTTAGCCTGGGAACTGAAGTCAGGTGGCAAAGAGTGATGTCATCTGAGCTAACACAGCAGTAATGTTGATTATTAATTTAAGAACTCTCTCAGAGAAAGCCTGGGCATTTGGTATCTTGTCTTGGACTTAGAAACATTCTCTCATCAGCACTTTGCTCTGTATGTAAGTTATTTAGAGCATAGAATCTTTTAGATATAGATAAGAATATAGTAAAGTTTAGTTTTGATCTTTTTTGTATTATTTGAGATGTCCTGCAAACCTGTTGTTGTTTTAAAATATCTCCTGTGATTCTGAACTCTGTAGTTACTGTGTTGTTTGAGTATAGTCTTGTCCTTTCATTATACATTATTAAATATATTTAAACCTTTTAATTGTGGCTGGTTTGTTTAGAGATATTTAAGCTCTTAGATTACTTGCATATGTATTTGGTGAAACTGTATAGGCCACCACAATAGCCTATCTCTTGGTCACACTTTCCATTTGGATAATAGTAACATTACACAGTAGGAATGGGCACCCTTTGTAATGGCCTTAGAGTAGGTGATAAGTAGTGGTTGGTGGCAGTGATAACTACCTTATAGTCCAGACAGAAGGGGGCATAGGTAGTAAACTTGTGCCCCCCTTCCCCATGAGTGCCTGTGTGTTTTTATATAAATCATATCTCAAAGTGCATGTGTGTCATTTACTTAGGCAGGGACATGAAGCACTGGTTGGACAGAAAGGGTGCTGGAGGTCTTGGCTTGACCCCTCAGCTGAGATCTTAACCCTATAGCTTTGCCAGTGGGAAGTCTTACTGGGGATCTGGAGAAAGAGAAAGAAACCAGCCCCAGACTGACTGTGATCTCTGTGTGTTCTTAAGGGAAATTGTACTTTACTGTCTGTGTACTTGTCATCCTCCCATTGTGTACATCCCTCACTGTTGCCAGGGGTAAGGATTGAGACTCCTTGATTACTGGGCCAGTGCAGGGGCATCACAGCCCCTTTGCAGTACATAGGGAACATTGTCTAAAACACTTACTAGAGCATAAGTGTGACTATAGCAGCATGCAATATTACATCCACTTTGTAGCACATGTTTACATGTTGCAGTTTTGTATCTATGTACTATACACCAAGCACACCAAACTTCACTTCCCTGCCCTCATGCTCATGATCATTAAAGCTATATACATGGCACTGCATGGTTCTCTGTGAGTGAATTGAAGTTATGGCAGCCACATATGTCTCTGCAGCTAAATATTTCTTCAGCCATGTTTCCCCAGTCAAATGTACCCAGAGAGAATAGTCTCACTGCTTAACAGATTGAACCCAGCAAATTGTCTATCTAATGTAATACACATATAAAAGAAATTAATTGCTACCTGCAGGGCTGAAGTAGTAGAAAGGGCAAATAAGCCACTGACATACGGGGCGTGGGTTTGATAGGATAAGCAGGGGTTCTTATGACTATCTGGGGGAGGGGCAAGTGGTATGAATGTGTATTCATTAGCAGTGGGAGGGTTTCTAAGGTTTAGAGCTGCATTATTGACAGCTGGAAAATGGGGGCTGTGACTTTGGGTACTGATCAATGACTGGCTAGGGAGAGGAGGGTTTCTAAGGTTTAAAACTGCATTATTGATACCTGAAAAATGGGGGCTGTGACTTTGAGTACTGATCAATGACTGGCCAGGGAGAGGAAGACATACACCTCTGATGAATTACTGGTAGAAGTGGACATAGTAACATGTTAGTAAAACACTAATAAATTCTAGAATCACAGAGGGACAGGGAGGCACAAGGTGTTTACTGGCATGATATGAGTTAGGGCTGTTTTGCAATCTATGGTCTTTGGGTAGCATGTTAGTGGGCCATTACCATTGCATGCTGGATGGGGAGAAAGTGAACCCTGAGCACTGATGGGGAATAGGAGTAGTCATATTTTCTGGTTTCACTGTGAGAGTCAATTGTGGGACTATATATAGTGACTGATTTGGGGGAGTTGAATTGAAAGGAGATTAAACACTGTCACAATAACAGCAATGAGACTTCATATATTCTGCATTCTTGTGAAAGTTTCAGAGAAAATATAAAAAAGGAACTTTACAGAATAAAACCAGAGAACATTATTTAAAGAAGAAGGTGTCAAATTAAGAATGAGAATAGTGAAATAATATCAGTGTTGACAACTTTTCTGATGAATTGATTATAGGTATAAGGTACTGAATACCTGGATGACGTAGTTTTAGATTTGACCCCTCAATCTGTACTTACGCATTTGTTTCAGCTCCTGTTCTACACAAATTCTTCTTTTTGTCTAGCTGCCAAGATTGCACTAGAGGCCATTAAATATTTAACTTCCTCTCATCAAAATTTGCAGGATGTGCATCTTCTATATAATGTACAATAAAATCTTACAGAGCATTAGACTGCTTTCTGTTCAAATGACAGAGACAGTTATGTATTTCAACAAGTACAGTGATAGCTGAAAACAATGATGAAACAGTAGCCTATGACCCATGTTAGTGTGTAGAGTTCCTATGAAGTAAAACCTTATGCTTGATTCTTCACTGATGCATATGAGGCACTGCTCCAGTCTACAAGTTTTTGAAGCAGCTCAAATAATGAATTTTCTTAGTTTTTTGAAATCTACTGTTCTCAGTGTCTGCATACTATAACAAGTAGTCAGCCATATTTACCACTATATGAATGTACTTAGAGTCATTTCCTGCAAGACGCATCCCACTGTGATTGCCATGATCTTTTCTCCTTCACTGAAAATATACATTGCAGCTATTCATCACACAGCTGACAATTCTTGTTCCATTATAGTCATTTGAATGATGACAGTCACTGCTTATATTCAGGATTCAATTCCTTCATACATAAAATCGTGGTTGGCTTTTATCCAACGTCTGAAAAGATGAAAACTGAATGAACTTTGACAATAATTTTGACTGTCAACTCACCTGATGATGAATAATATATTGTGCAGATTTTGACCAGGTATTCCCCACTAGTGGTTCAGATACCCATTTACCAGATTTTAAAACATTTGACGTCAGGTTCTTACATTAATACTGCTGATGCTGCAGAGTATTGTCAGTTGTATAATAACGGTCTTGTAATGCATGCAACTGAAGAAGTTCACAATCAAATTGCATCAAACTATGGACAGCAAGCAATTCTCAAAGCTGTCCAAGAGTCATACTGCCTTTATAAAATGTAAGCGCAAGCTGGTAGGCTACTCTGAATCGTTCCATCTGTGATGGTGTGTTCTGCAAAAGGATAAAATAGGAATGCTATCTCTCTCAGCATATACCCCATAGCAAAAATATGTTAAACTAGGTATCATTAATAGTACCAGGTAGACCAGTTCTCTGACACAAAGGTTATGCATAGGTATTACCTTCTTAACTGTCATCTGAGAAGCAGGCAAGAATTAAGGTGGGAGGTTTTCTGTATGACAAGTTGTGTTTGAAAAGAGGAACAAAACAGGGGTGCTTCCTCTCTCCATTATTATTTGCTTTATATTTAGAACCATTAAAAAGCAAATTGAAAGACATACAAATTCAAGGATATGACTGGTAGGAAACAAAAGACAAGAAAGTACAGTTGTGTAAGTAAACTTATCACAATAGTAGATGTTCGAATGGTTACTGCTACAGTAGTCTTAGCAATAAGGGTTAGTTCATGCATAGGATATAACAGCCAGCCAGCTGCACAAAGCTTAATGGCACCTTCCATGTCCCCAAAATGTATCCAGTTTGAATAGAACTATGGAAAATCAATTATTTAGGAGTCAAGACCTTCAGAGCTGTCATGCTAACTGAAAGAGAAAGACTACAGTCACGAAAGAGGACAATACTAGGGAGGTAAAATTCAATGTCTACACTCTGGCAGCAAAAAACATACAAAAAATGATGACGATCAGGTAGGAAGTGGCTACTGCAGAAGGGATCATTGGAACATCTACTGGTACAGTAAGTTTTACTTACACAACTGTACTATGTTCATCAGTTGATCAATGCTGCAGTAGCCTTGGCTATATGGGTAGAATACCATAGTTTATAAACACTGGGAGGAGGAAGGATGTGGATATACAGGAACCCATACAGAATGTTCCTAGTAAAGCCTGCCCTAGACCTTGAAAAGGAGTCTAGGTTATGCTTTTTAAGTGCATGTACAGAAGACCAAGCAGCTGCCTCTAGAATACTTCTAGAGTCCACCTCTTTCCAAAAAGCCATTGATGGAACCAAGGCACTAGTAGAATGTGTCTTTACCCTTTCTGGAAATGAATTGCTATGGTGAGAATAACACAAATTATACAACGACCCCCCCATTAAATATTCAAAAACGTGCACGCTGATTGGTCAGCATGCACGTTGTAAATCAGAGTTATAGAAATGGAAAAAGGTCTGGTAGCCCGGACTTTTTTCATTACTATAACTCTTTTTTTTACAGCAACGGAGAACGCAAGATCTCCATTGCTTCACACTGTCTCGCTATGTTAAATGAGTTTAACATAGCGAAACAGCTTTAAAAAAGCAACGGAGATTCTCTGTTGCTTTTTTTAAAGCTGTCTCACTATGTTAAACTCATTTAACATAGCGGAACAGTTTTTAAAAAGCAACGGAGATCTTGCTTTCTCCGTTGCTTTTTTCTAAACTGTCTTGCTATGTTAAATGAGTTTAACATAGCGAAACAGCTTTAAAAAAGCAACGGAGATTCTCTGTTGCTTTTTTTAAAGCTGTCTCGCTATGTTAAACTCATTTAACATGGAGAGACAGTTTTTAAAAAGCAATGGAGATCTTGCTTTCTTTGTTGCTTTTTTCAAAACTGTCTCACTATGTTAAATGGGTTTAACATAGCGAGACTAGCGAGACAGCTTTAAAAAAGCAACAGATATTCTCCGTTGCTTTTTTTAAAGCTGTCTCGCTATGTTAAACTCATTTAACATAGCGAAACAGTTTTTAAAAAGCAACAGAGATCTTGCTTTCTCCATTGCTTTTGCCCACAGCTCTGATGTACTGCGTAGGCATGTGCATGCGCAGTACATCAGAACTGCCGCAGAATACCAGACAGATGCAGAAGGGCAGCAAGGAGGCATTATACAATGCCATTATTTAAGAAAAGTAATTATTTTTTTCTTAAATAATGTCATTGTATAATAACAATAACCCACTTCTGGGTGTGGGTAATGCTGGATTTACCCACAGTTGGCTTTGTTTGACCACTCGGGCTTCACCCTCATGACCAAACCACACCAACCGTGGATAAATCCAGCATTACCCACACCCAGGTGTGGGGTATTGCTATAGTAGCATGAGGACATCACTTGAGAATAGTCTGCTCTGACACAGGCTGCCTTTTTATCTTACCTTCATAAGAAATGACTAACTGATCAAGATTTCTGAAAACGTTAATTCTGTCAAGATAGAATCTGAGTTGTTGCTTTTTATGAAAACATCCCGAGTTAGATGTGAAACTTTTAGCAAACGTAGAAAAGGAAGTCTAAAAAATCTGAGTCACCCCTTCAAAGGTTCATAGGCAAATATTAGTCTATCAGTCTGTTTACTATTACAAGCCTCACCAATAATAAAAACCCTGTACCCTGTATCTATGAAATAAGGTCTTAATCATTATGCCAACCCCTTCTCCCTAAATGATCACTTCACTGGATTCAAACCTTCTTTTGTTTTGTACTCTAAAATCACTGCACTTGCTTTTTGTGCCACAGGGAAAGTTTTCATTGAATCAATTTCTGTCTCTCATCACACTTTTTCAGGACTTCAGTAGGAAATAGTACAAAAACCCGCAGCTTAACAAGATGAGAATTCAAAATCTCAGGTTTAATATCCTCAGGTACATTTTGAGAATGTAACCACACATACCGTTTCATAGCAGTTTCAGTAGGTGCAGCTCTCAAAGTGGGATGAACTGAGTCATAAGGACACTTCAAAGAATGTTTGTTTACTTGAGACACAAAAGCAATAAATGTATTTATAGAACATTTTCTCCTCAGAAGTGGTAGCAGTGTCTATAATATTCCTCTTGTTAAATTTAGTAAGTAAAAACTTTAACATGCAAGCTTGGCATTTAATAATCTTAAAAATAAGTAAGACTGAGATATACTCTTTTTTACCAAAATGTTTCCAAGGCTTTCCCATCCTTATCATAGAGGGATAACTTAGCATTCATTTAATGTTTAGGATTTATAGGATACAGTGGGATGTGCCAAGAAAATCAATGCAGGGTCAGATCTAGGATTAGAAAATAAAAATGTGTAGGGCTGAGGAACTTTATACAATCTATCTACCTTCTTATGTGCTGCAGGCTGACTGTCAGGCATGTTATCGTATATACTAAAAACATCTTCCAAAGCTGGAAGAATAAGAGTAATAGGAATGGGTTGAGGGAATTCCATTTGTAATAAGTCATAATATTTTTTCAAAGAAATGGGAATGTCATTGTGATCCAACTGAAACAATCGGTTCATCTTACATATGGTTTCAGAAAAAGAAAATTCTTCCAATGGAAAATCAGACGAAATAATCTCTTCAAAATCAGAATCAGTGATCTGAGAAGAAAAAAAAAGAATTCATTACCTCACAATCATTTCCATGTTCAACACCCTGGGAATAATCAAAAGATGAATTTCGTTTATAAACCCAGAATGAGAGGGGATAAGATCCTGAACTGATTTTTGAGCTAAGCCAAGGAGGGTGGCCTAATGGTTAAGGTGTTTGCCTTACAAACACAAGATGCAGCGTTTGAATCTCACAATGGATAATTGGCTAGGCTTAAAATGGCTCGCAAGGGCAATTAGCTTAGTACTAATCTATGAACCTATGTCCAAAGTAGCTAAGACAGGAGAATATAGATGTTTAACCTTCTCTTTATTTTTCACAGGAACTTCCATAGTAGTATACTGACTCCTGTCAGGAACATCACCCCAGGGAACAGGCATACCAGTCCGACTAGTCAGGGAATTATTCCCCACTCCGGTCTCCAAGACTGGCAAGTGTGGTTCTTCCATGCCTAATATAGACAATCCAACAGCTTCAGAGGATGTTTTTATCCCCTAGACCATGGAGGCTGAAGGGGTCTGCACCACAGGAAGCCAAGAAAGAAGATGAGTGGTCTGATGTCCCAGAAATGGCTACAGCAGGGTCACCCATCTGCAACTCAGGCAAATTAGTTGCCTGCTGAAAGGGCAAATTTGTCTGAAATGTTTCTTTCTTTTTTTGCCAGGGGAAGGAAGAACCAAGGAAACTGTAAGCTGTTCCATGATAAAGCCAAGAATTAAGCCTGCAAGTACCAGTGGCAGCATTGGTAAAAGGTAAGTATCAAAAAAGTACAGCTTTCACATAAAAAACACAGCGGCACAACATACACTTAGCCTCACCACTAAACACATCTTACTAAAAAGTTTTTTTTTTTCTCAAAAATAGATTAAATGTTAATTTTAACAAATTTTACACTAAAGTAAAAAACTAGAACTACAGTTTTCAAACAGATTCCTAGCATAATACAAACAATTTCACTGAAAAAAAAAGTATTGTTTCTGACATAAAATAAATTGGCAAAGTTTTTGTCCTCAAATTAAATTGCCCAGCAATGGAGAAATATTAGTAAACTATTGATTCTCAAAAACCTACTAGAGGAGCGCTTTTCATTGGCAGGAAAGCAATGAAGGGCTTAAAACACAGACTGTTGAATTTCTACAGCTCTGCTCAAGCTGTCAGCAGTCTGGGCACATGGAAGGTGTCCTTAAGCTTCGGAAGGTGGCCAGGTGTTATATCTTATGCAGGATATAACCCATGTCACTAAGGCTACTGCAGCAGTAATCAAATGATGAACATCTACAATATCTACTAAGCAACTGTAATTACAGATTGGTAGCTGTCTCTGAATGTTTGAATATCATTGACTTATGTTTTTTTGTTTGCATCAAGTTTGAGTGCTTGAGTGATCAGACATGTGGTGTTGATGTTCATTTACTGTTTAATGATAATAGAGCTACTATAAAAATACTGACACTCACATGGAATGTGTAGCTATTGATGTTTACTTGATGCATGATAAAATTCCTCTCAATGCAGAATTAATTACAGTTTATCGCTGAATATCCATTTTATCCAGAAAGTTCTATTAGAAAATGGCAAACTATTTCAGAGGTGCGATCATGTTTTGATAGCAACAGTATGCCTGCATGGCTAGTAGAAAATGTCAGGTTACCAAGTTGCATTATATTCAGTTTTAGTTGAGGTACGTATTTGACTACATATTTTTATTATATCAAATGTAATGCAAATCTATCATATGTATGTACTGAACTGATGTCATAACAGAACTGAAATTATATGTATTTCTCCAGGAAAATTATACTTTCAGTCACTGCAATGATCCCACTATCAAATTTTTAGTGCACAGCAGGGCAAACTAGCCAATCCAGATTTGGTACTCAGCTGCATGTAAGTTCTTAATTGAAGAGCGACAATTTTATGTGCCATCAGTACCTGTGTGATTATCTCAAAGTTTTAGCAAGAGCTCGGAGTACAGAGCGACTAAGATATAAATGTACAAAGGAGTTGAACCATATGGACTGCACATGATCTAACTGCACAACAATTCACAGATACAAGCAGCTAGGAAGATTTATCATAAACAATTATTAAAACACAAGTACCATGCACTGAGGCAGTTCTTGGTAGTACCATGCACTAAGACTGTTTTTTGGATCTCATTTGGTCTATAATGCCATAATACTAACCAGACAACATTAATCAGATGGGCTACCAGTCCCAGGTTGCTTCAGAATACACTCCATTAAGCAGGTGGGAATAGTTATTTTATTTGGTTAGAGTGGCAGTTATGTGGCTGCTATCCTTTTACACACACACACACACACACACACACACACACACACACACACACACACACACACACACACACACACACACACACACACACACACACACACACACACACACACACACACACAGTGTTATTAGTGGGCAGTGATAACAAGGCTTATTCTTGACAGATAATTCTTGATGATTTTAACCCCTACAGATATTATCACTGGAGATGCACACTTGTTGAGTTTAACACAGACCCATTAGTATTAGAATAAGCCAAGTTCTTCAGAAGTAAGCAATGGTGGGTAGGATTAAATATTCATTCAACTGCTTTCCTTCATCAGGACACATCTGTATAATGTTCTGACAAAGACAGAAAGCCTCAAGCTGCAACAGGAATAGGATGGCTGGAGAAGACATGATTGATATTGTAATACATTACTCCCGTTTGCATTATGGCATGCTGTGCCAAGAAAGAAGCTGAATAGGGCAGGCATGAAGCTGAGGGAAGACTTTAATCCTTCAAACCTTAGCAGACATCTATACATCATTACCAAATGGGCTGGTAAGAGAAGTGACATCGACCCTCCATTCCATAACTAGAAGTGACGTGAACTGGTTAAAGCAAAATGTGAGTCACTCTAAGTACATCACTGCACTGTAAGGTGTAGATGCAGTAAGTCAAAAATGAAAGGAAACTATAACTTTGATTTAAAAATGAGCACTAATGCTGGACTCTAGTGGATTTTTTTTTAAAAACACACCTGACTGCATAAATATTAAAATATTTATTTATAAAACAAGTGCAGTTTTATCAAAAGAGGCATTTCCTTCTAGCATTAGTGAGCTTTTGAACTATAAATTTGCTGTGTGTCAGTAAAACTACATTTTCAGTGAATTTTATTGTCAGTGTATTATATCAGCAATGTAACAGAAGGTATGCAAAAACTATTGCAAAAAAATGAAAATGTTTATGTCAGGTTATGTCAGTCCATCTGCCTTTAAATTTAAAGCTTAGCACAAACAAATCAATACAATAAAGACAGGAAATAAGGGTGATGCAAAAACTGTTATTGACAAGTAACACTTTTTATGCTAACCTAATGATGGTGAATGCTATCTATTCATATAAATCATTCACTGCAGGGAAGAAATTGATGGTTTTGTAGACACTGCAGTACAGAATCATATTTCTTTTTGAAAATATATACCATTCTCAATGTGCATTATCTTTTTAAGGCCTGTTTCTGAAATGTTTGAAATATTTCCCCAGGTCCCTCTATTACTAAGATGATCAATCGAAAAGTATATAGTGCATAATATTTCACAGTCATTTTCTGAAAATAAATTTGCAGTCAGAAATATTATAGTAAGTTGTTGAATTTCAGGGAGACAAGGATATAGCTTAATGCAAGGAAACATATGTATACAGTACATATGGCATTAACACTGCTTTGGCAAAATAAATCATAGTAGCTCAAGGTAAATGCAAAAAGTAAAGTGCAAAGAGCATACAAAGTACTGAATTCAAAGTATGTGATCAGTATCAGATGCACTTTATTGAATAGCCTTCTGTCTGTCTGCCTGTCTGTAGGTCTGCCCCTTTGTCTTTGGTAAGCTGAGGTGTAATAGAGGATATCAGGTGTGTACACATGAAGTAATTAAAGTAGCATTAACAACAATGAGCCTCACTGTCCTCCTTATCAATCTGTAGTACATGGTGAAATAAAGCAAACAGTGTGTGTTCAGGTGCCAAGAAAATATGTCCGTACTACAGATACATCAGGTAGCAAATTATTTATAGCCTCTGATACTGAGATGTAGATAGAGTGACTGTATTAAGGAAGGAGAGAAGAAGACTACCCTGCATTTGCCTGGCAGGAGAAGGAGAAAGTAAGCATTTCTATTCTGTCACTTTTGGAGTGCATTTAATCTTCATCCTCTGCTCCCACCTTATTACCCCTCATACCTCTTTTCTGCCTGTCCCATACCCTCTTGAATGCTCTGTGGATTCCCTTTCCACCAGCCATTCTTATAGTTTATTACCATCAGCACACAACCTCTTCCTAAATGGATAATTTCACAGATCCAAAGAGTAGCTGATTCCTAAATCTTGCTGCCCTGCCTCTACTCTGTCCTTACTCTTGAGGATGACCCCTTCACATCACACAAGTATTTTATTTATTTACATATTTATGTATTTATTTACTTACTTATTTAGTTATATTTGGTGACTTTGGTAGTGAGATGATCCCAAAAGACTCATTTTAGTATAGGTCATCAATAACAGAGTAACACAGTAAAGTGGTTACAAAACTGACACTTAAGAATATGCATAATATTTTATTTAGGTCTAAAGACATGGTAGAAGAAACACGTATACTAAAGGGATACAGCACGATCATGCGATCAATGCTTTGTAGCATACAGGATGAAAATTAATCAAGACAGGGCATTGATGCTGGGAAGTATTTACATTACTTACCATGTTACAGGTTTGCTTACTACACAGAAAATTATCCCAGACATGGTAATCCTGCTAAAAAGTGCTCATGCTGTTTATGGGGTTGGGAGGGTGGCCTAATGGTTAAGGTGTTTGCCTTACAAACACACAGTGCAGGGTTTGAGTCACACAAGGAATAATTGGCTAGGCTTAAAATGGCTTGCAAGGGCAGAGTTAGCCTAGTACTAACCTATAATAATCTATAATAATGTTATCTGCAGTGTTCCGAAGTAAGTAACAGTAGAATTAATTAGGGAGCTAAATGAGTAATACAGGAATGTAGCATCCACTTAACATGAAAAGTATCTTTAACAGTATGTTCATTACTAAATAGATATGAAAGGAATGTACAGTTTTGCTGATTAAGCATGGTTCTTGTTTATTTGATTTGCATTTGTTAACTGGGATAGTCTGAATAGGCAAGTATTTGCCCCTTTGCAGCAGAGGCCCAGGGAGAAATGCTCCATAAATTCATAGTATTTTCACTTTTTTTTCAGTTTTATTATTTGCACTCCAAAAATAATGGTAATGAAAACATAATGAGCATACACAGGACATATAGATGTCAACATTCTTGCAATATAGCACTATGCGAAATAATATAAAAAAATACAAAAAAATACTTTCATGAAAAATGGACATGTCAATGTAATTATTCCCTGTAAACACTCCCCTATAGCCTTCTACATCTCTTCTCTCTTCTTTCCCTTCAATAAACAAACATGCTACTTTATCTTCTCCTCCTGGTACATACCTGTACAAACATAACTAGTAAAATATTTCAGCTATGTAACTGTTGTACTGTTATGTATATAAATGAAGTTTGGCAGCAAACTAAGTTGTCCCAGGACATCTTCATTGGGAGGTTAGGTTAATATTAAGGAGAGTTAAGTGGGTTGGGGAGGTGAAAGGGTTAAGTGGAGGCAGGGATGGTTGGGAGGAAATGAGATAATGATGGGGAGGGGTTTAAGAGGTTTAGTCTTGTGTAGTTGGGTTAAGCAATCACATTTTGGCATGGACTTGCTACATTGCAGGCTTATGATTGTGACGACCTGTGAGTTCATTGGTCAGGTAGGCCTTGGTTTGGTGGTGGACTTGAGGAGGTGAGTACTAAGGGTGTACTAGGGGTGTAGGGTAGATATGTATATATGTATATGTATATATATATATATATATATATATATATATATATATATATTTTTTTTTTTTTTTTTTGGGTCTCGTTTAGCCAAGTCTGGAAACTGTTATTGAAGCAGGTTGTGGGGGAGGAGAGAAGACCTTGTGGTACCATTATTTATGCATTTAGGGCTCCTGGCAGACCTCGCTGCTCATGGTAATTTTGTGGGGGGGGGGGGGTTACTTACTTGCAGCTTCTGTGTCAGCATTTAGTGAAGCGGGGACAGCCTGAGCTGCTATATTCCCTATTAATCCCATGAGGGGAAAACTGGTGTCATGCATATAAAAAATAATAATGGATAAAGTGAAAGTGTGAGGGAGCTTTTGCGGTTGTTACTACAAGTACAAGTCCTTTCCGTTTATTGTTCAGTGACAGTAGAAGGTACGGGAGAGGTAAATGGATGTTGTAGAGTGTTATCCTACCTGTTCCTTCCCAAATTGGCACAGCTGCTTTTCAAATATGAAATTATTTCTTTTCGCAGGCTTGGGCTTTACAAAGATGGCTGCAAAGTCTCCGATCAGATGCTCGAGTTGCTCGCAAATGTCTGTTGCAGGCGGCGCATGTGTGGTGAGTATTGTCCACTTTGTTGCATGCTTTGCTGTTACAGGTGGAGCGGCAGTGTTGTTCCTTAGTGTGGGTCTTTGTGCCATCTTCCTGTTAGTCTGTGCATCTGACGGTGTGGATCCCTCTCCAAAAAAAAAAAAAACCCTCTTTTTTTGTGCTAGAGTGGGAATTTTGATTGGCAGCAACATGGCCATCAGTTGGTTGTCTTTGAGTTTCACCAAATGTCCAAAGGTCATTTTCTGGGAGGATTGGCTGGAGGTTGGAGATTTTCCGTATTTGTTGGGAAGCTGCAGGAGCATTCCCCTTGATGGTTCAGATTTTTGCACACTGTACAGTTTTGAGCCTCATATATGGTCCATTCTTCATAAAATGCCGCACACTGCAGTTTAAGTAAATGTTGGAGAAAGAAGCAGAAGTTGGGTGGCAGAGCAGAGGATCCTTCCTTCATAACGGGCAATAATTTTTTTTTTTTTTTTTGAGGCTACTGCTGCTTACTTAGCAATGTGGTTCATCGGTCTCTTAACTCATTGGTGGGTAGTGATTTGGATACATGCCTGCTTTGAGTTAGGGCTGTGGTTAAAATTAATGATGCTTTCTTTGTTTACAATGTGGGATTGTGATGGTTTTGAGGTTTTCTTTCTCCTCAGCTCGCTGGTGATGGTTTTGCTTTTTGGTTCCATTGCAAGTTTTGCTGGCAGTCTGGCATGGTTGCTTTCTGTGCATGCGGTGTGCTAAGTGAACCGTTTGTGGAATGCATGGTGGGTGGATGTGGTTTTGACTTCTTATGTTGGGTTGCGATATGACAGTGGCTTTCACGGTGCTTTGTCACAGTGTGGAGGTAAGGCACCATAACTCTTTGTGGGCTTTCAGACCCCCTTTTCATTACTTTGGAGTGTTAGTACCTGCATGCGTGGGATTATTTATAGTGCACACAACTATATTTTGAAAAAAAAAAAAAAAAAAAGGGAAAAAGTCCCTAGTAGTCATTATTAGGGCAGGATATGGCTTAATGGATCATTTTCCTTTGGCCTTTTGGAAGTAGCAGGAGACTGGCAGGTAGGAGAGTCAATTTTCTCTCAGTTGACCTGCATTGGGGTTTGGAGGAATGGGGGGGGTTGCAGACAAGGGTAGAATGGCAAATAAGGGAGCACTGTATATAAGGGGGTGGGGAGGAAAAAAAAGGAATTGGTGAATTTATTGCATCTGGGAGTCTTGTCTCCATGGGTGTAGGTGATTGTGATATGGGTTGGTGCAGCCTTATTGGGCAGGGAAAGGTTGTGGTTGCCATTAGTGAGTTTCTGTTGGCAGACATTGGGCATACATTTCACCTGGGCAGTTTACCAAAATGTCCAGATTTTTGGCTCATACTTTGATCTGTTCCTCATAAATCTCTAGGATTTTGGCTGATCACGGGTATGAGTGGAGGATTAAAGTCACTAAGTAACTACATACATTTTGGTTTCAGACTTCAGATGCTAGTGATGTATGTGCAGGATGGATTTAACCAAGTGGGGGGTACATATGTTCATAGAATTGCAGTATATAGTTATGATACATCTCAAACAGTCATTTGGAACAGAATAGAAAATTAGCTTTTCAAATCTCAATTAATTGGAGACGGGAGTTTAAGAGCTAGATAGATGGTTTTACAATACAAGTTAGTTTGGCTTATGCAGTGTGCTAAGGGAAGTGCTATGGAATTGCAAGGTTACCCTGGTTGTGGATATTGATAGGTCCCTTTAGGTGTGGGGGTTTAGTTGTAACATACTTGACTAGTAGTTAAATTTATAGTGGGTGTTGGATAGATCCATTGGAAGCATAGCTTCAGTTATGGCTGCGTTGTCATAAGTGTGTGGGGTGGTGGTACAGTCTCTCCCTGGTTGGCTGGATAGGTTGTTTTGAAGATGCCTCGAAATGGGTGTTATGTATTTTAGATGATTTACATGTCTTTTCTTTCTTGCAGATGGGGTTTTGGAATGCTGATGTTATACTTTGGAATAGGTGGGTATAAGCTGGACACTTATCTGTCCATTTTAGAGGATTTACTTTGTCCTTTTCTTTGTAGATGGAAATGTCATACAAATGTGGATGCCCAGAATGAGCTTGCTGTGGGTTGAAGGAATTGGACTCGAGAGGTGAGAGGAAGCTGGGATGTGTCGGCTGATGGAACACTAGGTGGTGGTGTGCCGAGTACCAGGGGAAGTGATACAGAGTGAATTCAAAGATAATGAAAGCAGTGGCAAGCAAAGATACTACACATGGGGAGCTCAAGATTGCAACAGTTATTGACTGAAATTGCTGAAGGACAGAAGGCATCATGCGGTGGCTTGAAAGGGGATCTGAATGGTAACATTTCTGATAAGTCGGATGTTTTGCCACCTGAATGGGGCTCAAAATGGGTCTGAGTAATCACCTTATTAAGACATACTAGAGCTCTGTATTCAATTAGTGGGAGCTGATTATTGCATTGGTATAGAGGGCAAGTAAGGAAGAGGTAGGTAGGGGGGGCCAAGGGGGTAATGGGTGGGGACGATTATGGGGAGTGTGGGGATCCCACAGGATGAGTAGTCATGACATTCATAGGAGCACAGGGCTTATTAGGCTAAACCCCTATGGCTCTTGCAAGCCAGTGAGGTTCAACCCTTGCTTTCTTAAGATCCTTAGGGTGGTGGTATTTACTCATTCAGTGGTTAAACCGTATTTAGGGGAAGACCAATGAGGTGTTTGATAGGATACTGGAGTTTGTTCCTAACGGGTGGTGTCTTTGGGGGGACAAATTTGTCCCTTGAGTAGGTAGTGTTAATGTTACATAACAGGTTAAGGTTTTACAGAATACCACAAGGATCATTTCACTTAGTGTTTGGAAAATTTTTTGAGTAGAGTTTTTAAAAGCAGGGTAGGTAGGCTGTTGGTGGGGTAGTTTTTAAAACTGGGTGCATTGTTACAGGGGAGTTAGAAGGTTTAAATAAAGCTTGGTTGCAGAATAAGGCTACTGTAGGACCGGTCTTAATTGCCTACCAGTGGTATAGGTAAGATAAGGAAAGAGCTCTCCATGGCAAAGGACAGGGCCAAACAGGGGTTAGGAATGGTTTGGTAATGAGTGAATTGGGGGTGTTTATTGCTGGGTATGCAGAGTACTTCATTGCTGAGCATAGGCGGGTTTCGGGAACTAGGTCAAGGGGTGCTGGTTTTCTGCCAGCTAAGGTAGGACATTAAAGTTGGAATTAAGGACTGTTCCATATGGTAATGGAGTTGTTGCACATATAGAACTGGGTAGTGGGTGGGCTAAGGAGATATGCTACGGTTAACAGGGTCTTGGGTGTGAGACTCACTACTAGTTTGACTTAGAGCCGTCTTGAGTCCAAGGGGTTATAGTTTGTAGTTTGTTGTGGGCATAGGCTGTCAATACATTCATGTTGAGCCATGATCTCAGCTTTGAAGGCAGTGGGCTAAAAGGGTATGTGTTCTCTTGGTGTGGATGTTCCGGTGTTACAATGGGGTCACGGTAATCTGACTTTATTTAGTTTCATTAGAGCATGTTGCAATGATGTCATGGAAAAGGGGTTTGACGGGATTCTAAGGTACTTTACAGATGATGGATACACCAAATGATATTTGGCTTGACCCTTCCCTTTATGGGAAGTGGATTGAATAATTTTTGGTAGAAGGGAGAGGGAACAGCCTGGTCAGGCTGGTTGGCGGAGAAGAGCGATAGGCGTGTTCTGTTCTGTTCCCCCTCTGTCTGGATGTTCATTTCAAGGATCTGGGGAAAGGAAATGAATAGTTGGAGGAAGCTTGCTGAATAGTTAAGCAAGCTAACGTAAGGATGGTGCTTATTTAGAAGGTAATTCAATGGATGGTGTATGAAGTGAGTTGGGATGCTGCTTCATAAGTAAAGTAAGCGAGCAGAAGTATGGGACCCTGCTTGTTGTGCAGGGTGAGTAGGTACGCTGCCCTGATTAACATTACAATGAATGGTGCATGAAGTGAGATGGGATGCTGCTTCATAAGGAAAGTAAGTGAGTAGAGGTATAGACACTGCTTACTGGGGCAGGGTGAGTAGGTACGCTGCCCTGATTAACATTACAAGGATGTTATGCTGTATTTAGAATCAATTATATCATGAATAGTTGTAATTAATAAAGTTGGTGATCAAAGCTATGTTATGGAAATTTAATAAAGGTCATCAAATGTCATTTGGTGTGATGTGTTTTATTGAAGGGGACCGGGACAATACGTAATTATGACTGTATCCCTCTAATGAATGTATTTCTATGTATTTCACTTGCCACAGTTTAATGTATGATACTGTAGTGCAATAATGTGTGGTACTGATGAATGTAATGTGTGACACTGTAATGCAGTAATTTGTGGTACTGATGAATGCATTTCTATATGTATTTAATATTTAAAATTTCTATTTTCTGTTGGAGCTTTTCTCCTCCGGCCTCCGCTGAAAATGGGCATTTGTAGACCAGTCGGACAAACCTGGTCAACAAATATAAAATAAATAAATAAATAAATAATACTACTTGCATTCCAATAACAATGGTCATGAAGATATAAAGAAAATATGCTAAACATACAATTTGTTGGTGTAAGATGAGGAATTTGTTGAAAAATCTCATTTATTGACTATGAGACATCACAATTAATACAGGAAACTTTATCTTCACAAAATCTGCAACATTATGAACCATGATCTTAGCATTCATCGATAAACATGCATATTTTTTTTTCAAAAAATGTCCACATTTCATCCTATTACCCTACTCTGCTTTAATTAATGCTATTATATCATGTAGCATTTTTATTCAGAATTTCTTCTATTTAGGAAATGCACTAATAGAATAAAAGAAAACATATGTACTTGCTTTTTAAGACAGTTTATTTCTTAAACCCCACTTACTAAAGCAAATATATATGAAAAAATGTACAAGTTATGATTCACGGAGGGTTTGTGCATTTCATGTTTTTTTCTTATCAAGTAAAAAGAGTTTCAGGTCTTCTCATCTTTAGTCATATCCTTTCCCCTCCATTTCTCGTGCCCTTCAGGTGGCTTTCTTTGTGAATCCCTCCAGCAGCCTGAAGGTTTTCTTCTTGTTTTTGGCTTCTAGAAATGCACACAGTACTCAATGTATGGTCTGACTACATGCTGTTATAGTGGAATATTAACTCTTTGCTTTTGGGATCAATCTTCTTGAGATTATATCCACCATTTGTTTGCTATTCCTATTCCTACTACCCTCACATTCTGCTCTTGGTAGTCCATTATAGATGTGATTGCCCATCCCACAGGTTCATGTCACATCTAATTGTTATCAGTTTCACTCATACAGCTAATATTTCTCACCATTGTAGCCTAGGTGCAGTACAGTGCATTTTTCTGGACTGGTCCTCAAATGCAATCTTTCTGTCCTTTTGGTAAGCCTTTCAGATGTGCCCAAATAAAAACACATATGAGTAATGACACAAGGGCTGACCTTTGTGGTAATTTGCCAATCACTTCCCATCACTTCCCTTCATGCCTGACATTTGCACTCTTAGTATACCTGGCTGTGTTCATAACACTGGATCAGGTTTATAAATTGCATGAATTACAAGTGCAATCCATACAAATATAAATCAAACTGTGTGCAAAGAGAATTATACACACTAAGGCTGTGGGTTTGCTACCTAGAAGCATTTTCTCCAAGGTATAGAGATTTTAGAGTTGGTACACATAAGTAGCAGAGGTAAAGGGCATTAGAGGGGGTGAAGTCCACCTATAATGCTTTAATGCAGTGGCGGCTGGTGACTTCAAATCAAAGGGGGGCTGCAGGAGACAGCTGAATGGGTGGGGTCAATGGGAAGGGGTGTGGCCAACCAGAAAGGGGAGGAGCTATGCTCAAAACCACAAAAACTAACTAAATACACTGCCCTGGGTACCAAACCGTCATTATGAGAGTCCAATCAAGACAAAATGAAGTGTAGAAGAATAAAAATATTTCAATGCATTGACTGCATGACAGCTTACTTAATATCTAGATGGAAACAAAAAGGTTGTGAGGCATGAAAAAATAAATTACTTTTTAAATACATTAATGGAATGCCAGTCAAAATCAAGTATAAGAAAAACAAGCAGCACTCAACTCAAACCACTTCTTGCACTGCAGTTCTAATTATAATTTATATTCAGCTTTATTAAAGTACCAAGTAACATGCTGAAAGTAGAAATCTCTGATGCCACCACTTGTAAAAATGTTTCTTACCCAAAAAAAGACCTGCTGCCTGACAACTATCTACTTGTTTCATGGGGAAACCATGATCAAAGTAAAAAATGAAAAGCAAACAAGAAATAAGCTCAAGATACATTGCTTAAAAGGATTACTGTACAGGTTATGGACCACACGATTGGCATTCTGTTTAGTTTATGGGTAAAGCCTGCAGAGATGACTGGAAGTCTCCAAGTGTAATGAGACTCTTAAAATAATGTAATCCTGTCCTTTATTACAAATACTGTCATATGCATTTCAATACCCAAGGCTTATACATTATCTAGTTAAGTATTCTCTACATGGCAACAACAGAAAGGCTTTCGATGTTGGCAATTCTTTAACAGTATGCTTATTAAAGCTTACTTGCATCTTACGATCTCAGCCAAGCTTACCTGATGGTCATTAAAGTATTGCTACTTAAACACAGAGCAACAGGCACTTTGAGTAATAAGCATAAATCAACAGTATAAAAAATATGACAGAAACCAGACCATTCTGCAAAAATCAAGGACAGATGAAAAGCCACTCTAGTACTTGTGTCTACCTTGGATGGGGGGGATACTCTGCACATTTACACTGCATAACTACTCCTTGCCTTGCTTCGACACATCCAGAGTCACTACATGGGGGAATGGGGTGCAACAAGTATGTCACAATTTGATATGTCTCTGGCTGACTGATGACCGTGACACATTTGTCATACCTCTCAACCTCAGAGCAAGAAATCTGGACAAAGCCGTACAAAGAAGTGGGAAAAAGACCCAAAAATAAGGACAATTTTTAAATATTGCTCTTATAAGCTTAGAAAGATAATAGAATAGGTCTTGCATTAGTATGAATTTTCTGAATGGTATGAAATCTGAAACTCAAATGACTGTCATTATTTTCTAACTTGTCTTTAATGATTTGTCACTAATTTGCCAAAAAAACACAATTTTATGAAAAATGGACCAAAAATGTGATGCAAAAATATAAAATAGCCACACAATACAGCTGGGACCCTGTCAAAGAAGGGACATTTTTTAATAATAGTACTGCTAACTTGAGCAGCTGACAAAATAAAAGAATCTACATGCATTTCTGAAATAAAAGTAATCTATAATTCTGATTATTACAGTTATTTCTAAATTGTAAACCTTCCATGTTTTCTTCCAAAATTGCTGTTTTGTGGAGGGATTATTAGGGGAAGAGCAACATTTTGAGCCAAATTCGGGGACAGTTGACAGGTTTGGCTATGCCTAATTCTATAAAGCAATTTATTTGTATGTACCTCTCAACCTGTTAATGCAATAAATCTGGACAGGGCCAAATATATTGGGGGAACATAAACAGTACTAAAATTGCTCTTGTATAAACTGAGACAGTTGATAGAACAGGTCTTACTTCAGCATGCATTTTCCTGAAGGTTATGAAGTCTGAAACTCAGTGTCATTAGTGACTTAATTCCTAAATAATTTTCCAGAAAACCACAAATATGAGGAACAAACCAAAAATAAGAAGCAAAAATCTATTCATTCTGTGAAATCTGGACATTTGGGAGGTATAGTTCAGCTGGGGCTGTCTGAGTTTGCCGCCCTTCCCCCTCAAAATTATGGTCGAATGGAGCCCTCCCCCCTGCAGCCATTCCAATGATCCATTACTTGGCTATATCACTCCATTTACCATAAACACTAATGTGCATACTGCTTTACTTCTATGATGATCTGGATTTCATTTGAAAGTTTTATTTTGGATTTTACAGCACAAACACGAAGACATCTGCTAAACAAAGCAACGCAGTCTCACAATGAAAACAGGCTTAGCATTAAAAACTACTCTGCCCTTGAAACGCACAATGAAACAGCATTGAAACCCACATTCAAAGAAAATACATTTTGCCAGTGGCAGATAAAGATTAACTTTGGGCTGTTTTCAAATCATAGGCCCCTTGCACATGAAACATACATGTGCTCTTTGATACACCTTCCTGATGCTACTAAATTATATTCCTTGTACAATACAGTACAGTTGTTAGACGGCATTTTAAATTTATTGTTTTGAACATTTTTCCAGTAAACAATGAAACAAAATGCATGCACCAATGACAAAACTACCCAATTCAGAACATTTCCATCATAAAAGTCTACTCAACCTTCTACAGTCTACCAATATCAGTAAATATGCACAATCTTTGAAGTAGTAAAAGTCATCTAAATAATTCCACATTAAAGAAATCTGTAACAATGAAGAGGTTGCTGCTAGCAAACAACTTTATATGTCACTGTTTATTCATCTACAAATAAAGTGCCTGCTGCCCTTGAGGAATAAATTGCCTATGTTGCATGCATTAAAAAAAAACAATAAGCTAGTAATATCGCAATAGGGACTGTATGGCAAACTGATAACAGGTTCATAGTTACTACTCTAGGTATCTTTGCCAAAAAGACTGCAGCATCCACCCACTTTACAACACAGTACAGTATCAGCAATGCATCTATCTTCTGTGGGAGTAGAACCCACAGCCTTCTGCATCAAAAGTAAGTACACTACCTGTTGTGCTATTATTGCAAGCAGACTCAGAATAAGCAGCACTAAAGTTTTGTTCCCCTGCAGCTCTCAGCTCCTTGTAAAATCTACTTGACACACAGTTGTATCTCTGAACTTTGCCGCACAAGAAATCTGGAAAAAACCGAAATTTATTGGGGGGGGGGACAACCAGGGACACATTTTAAACATTGCTTGTATAATGTTGGAAAGTTGCTAGAATAAAATGCTGTGTTACCACCATACATTTCACTGCCACGTCTTTAACCCAGGGGACCCTGTGCAAAACAGTCAGAGAAACTTACCACTATGCCAAATCAGCTGTTTTATAAAAAGAGAGGAAGACAAACTTAAATGGCTACCATTTAGTGAATTCAGTTCTCAGCATAGCTGTCAACCTCTTGGCACAAAACACCTGAACAAAGCCAATAATGGGGGAATACAGCCCCCAAACATTCAGTGAATTCAGTTCTCACTATAGCTCTCAACCTCTTAGCAAAAAACATGTGGACAAAGCCAGTAATGGGGAGGGAATACAGCCCCCAAACATTCAATGAATACAGTTCTCACCATAGATAACTCTCAACCTTAGCACAAATACCTGGACAAAGCCAATAATAGGGAAATACAGTACCAAAAATAGGGACACATTTCAAATATACATGTTATAAACTTAGACAACTGGGGCATTTTACACACACACACACTAAATGTATCCCCTAACCTCACCCTAACAGTAAACACTCACAATTAAATACACTTAATTGAGCCCCTTACCTAACTCTTACTCTAACCCCAAAACAAACACATTCTCAATCACACACACACCTGACAAAAAATATGTTAGATAAACTGGATGTTCAACCAAAAAAACATGGTACTTCCACCTATTAACGAAAGCAATCTTTGACCAGGATATATAAATAGATGGCTATATAAATCTATACATATTGATAGTGTTCAAACTATGAACATTCTGTCTTTTAAATTAACTTGTCTCTGTAAATATGTTGTTTTCTGCTGCTTATGTTGTAAACTAAATTATGTAACATTACATTAACTGGCATATATAAGATGCATTTTTAGAATAAAATTATATACTGTTGTTCCTCTGGAGCCCCGGTCATGAGTGAAAAGGGTCACTGACCAGTCCACTTAGGTTATCAGGGTGCAATAAATAAAAAAACTCTGTAAAAGTCTCTGTAGACTGTGCTCCACCAAATGTGCTGTCTGTCCTTGGAGAAATATCTAGGTAATACTCACTGTATTCTACTCTGGTTTTCTTCCTCTTCTTCTACTTCTTTCTTCACTTCTTCTTCAGCACAGCAACAGCACCAAAATATAGGCCGCCCAAAAAAAATATATATAAAAATAGGTAAATGATAAAATCCTTCCCTCCCTTGTCAGTCACGACTCGCAAGTGAAACTGTTTGATTCTCGCTCTTTTCCCAGCACATAAAGCCCGGGAAGAGAGCGACAACCAATTAGCAGCATTTAGCCCAAGTACGTCATGTACGTGCCTGCGGACGTCGCAGTCCGAATCCCTTCTAATTCTATGCGGTTTGGAACCGCATAGACTGCTGGGCATCACACTGATGCCTTAATTTCCTCACCGGGCTGCAACAAAAACAAACAAAAAAAAAAGTCTTTATTTAAAACCGCCGCAACCTGAGCCGGTTAAAGTGTGCATGCGCGTACTTGCCGAGGCAGGAAGGACCAGCTTGCTGACAATGCTGAGTGACCGTGGAGACACAATAAACAAATAATAATAAATTAATGGTTTAAAGTATAATACATGAGGGGCTGCTACGAGATGGCAAAAAACTGGTTTTAGATAAGCTGCATTCACATCTTAATTTTTTTTTTTTGATTAGAGATTTTTATTATTTTTCTTTTTTTTTTTTCAGGATTATTTATTTTATACATTTTCTTTAGAGTTATTGTTGTCCCTTATTATTGAACTCTTGATGGAGATGTCCTTCTGAAAATGTTTCTGAGATGGGAGGACATGTGTACAATGTGATTCTGTTCATGTTGCCTCTTCCCTCACCTATTGTCCTACTACTATAGATTCTGGTTAATTTTTTGGTTTTTCCTACTAGGTTGTACACAGGTAACACCTACATAGTTGTTCTAGTCTTCACTAGTACCTCTGCTAGAGCTAGAATCTGCATAAACCTCCTTTGCTGGAACTGCTAGTACACTCTCAGATTCCTAAGGAACCTGGGAACCCCTACTTACCTACCCTACCTCATCCACCCCTCATCTGCTTTCCCCCAGCCCTACCCCCCCCCTCCATTCTGCTCCATCCATTCACAGCATACCAACCCTGCCTTTGCCTCTTTACATTCATTTTTCAGTTTTTTCACTTTCTTCTATTTTCTGTAATCTCTCTTTACTCAGTACTCAGTCTTCTCTCTCTCTTTCTACTTCTGCATTTACCATTCTTCTTTCTCAGTCCTTCTCTTCACCTTCTAACTCACCTTCCCTTTCAGTCTGTGCCTCTCCTCCTTAGTCTTCTATAGTCTTCCTTTGTTCTTGTGCTCGCCACTCCTCCCTGTTAGTTTTCTGTTTTTCCTATCTATTTCCATTACCCTGATCCTCCATATCTTCTTTTTTGCAGTTATGCCCCTTCCTCAAAACCTTATCCATCAAGTTATTTTTTGCCCAAGATACACTTCCCACATATCATATTTTCTCCCTAATTTTCTTTCACAGATCACATTTTCTCCACTATATCTTCTTCTAATTATTGTACACCACCATAACACTACACAGTATCTTTTTATCTTTGTGTTTTTATGCATAATTTTACACTAAAATCTTTTATGTGTTGAAACTTGCACTGAACCCCATACACAATAGGACATCTCTCTATCCCTGTACTCACCTTCTTCTATATATACACCAATACATCTGTACCATCCACACACCAACTGTCCCAACAACTAACTTGTAAGTAACCAACTTATCATCTTCTGGACCAAACCTAACCATCTTCTCATCAAAAATGTAATTTCTATCATCTCCATCTTCTGGAAATGCCCATACCATACCATCTTCATCCCCCCATGGCTTTCCTCTGCTTATACTATCTCATCCTTTAACCCACATGCTGGCTTTTTCCATTTAACTCTCTTGGCATCTTCCATCTTCTGCTAATTATTTCCATCAAATTCTCCATGCCATGGCCCTCCTCCATCTGCCTTCTGTAATCTGCCATAGCTCCTCCATCATTGCTCTAAGTCAATCCTAAACCATCATTGTCCCATGCTCTACTCAAATGTGCCATCTCTGCTGGCTGTACCATCTTTATTCTCTCCATATTGCTTCCATCTTCCTTCTCTCTTTCTGGAAAATGTAGCTCTGCCATGGCTATAACCATCTTTGTCCTAAGCCATTAAGCCATACTTCTCCTTCTCCATCTTCTTAAAATATAACCCATGCCATGGCTCTAACCCTCTTGTCCTTCTCCATCTCATTCTCTCCATGTTCTGGAAAATGTAGTTCTACCACCATTGTCCTAACCCTCTATTCCTTGCTTTATTCTCTCCATCTTCTGGAACTCCCGTAGCTCTATAACCATACATCCTAATCTCCATCTTCTTCTCTTATTCTCTCCATCTGGCTATACTCTCTCCCAGCTCCATAACCATCTTCATTCTAACTCCATCTCTTTATTCTCCATCTCTTCTTCTCCTCGGCTCTGCATTGTACTCCTTTAACATTTTTTTAACCCTTCCATCTTCTGGAATCTTCTGCTCTCTGATGGTTGTAACCATCTTTTGTCCTTGTCCTAACTTTCTTTTCTCTCTCTCTTCTCTTCTGGAAAATTCCCGGCTCTCCCCAAATCCCAACGCTCTCCTAACCACTTCTTTCTCCCCATCTTCCATCTTCTGGAAAATGTAGCTTTGCCATGGCTATAACCATCTTTTGTCTTGTCCCCATGCTTCCTTCTCTTCCATTCTCTTTAATGTGTTCTTGCTGCCATGGCTATAACCATATAATTCTAACATACTTTTATTTCTCTCTCTCTTCTAATCCCCTCACCCTCTTGCCTTGATGTGCTTGCCAACCAACACAGTGTATCTGTCGACTAGCATCTGTCCATTCCTTTAACTTCAATATCATGGTACTCACCCTAGTTTCTGACCCTGCTTGCTACATTCTTCCCTTCATGGAATAGTGCCTCTCCCTGAACTCACACTTGAGTCTGTCCTTTATTTAGACTGTGTATCTACCTTCATAAGTTCATAGGTAGGTACTAGGCTAGCTGCCCTACCAGGCCATTTTAAGCCTAGCCAGTTTCCCTTTTTGTGCTCAAAATAACCTATCCCATTTGGTTATAGATTGCCCTTACCCATCCCATAATTGTTAATTATATATTACCCCTAATGAGAATAACTGGGATCATACCATAGATAACTTGAGGGGACCCTGCATAGGATAAATCATTTAGGAGTTGCTTATGTCCTTTAGTAGTACAGGGGAAATTCTGGGGTAAATCTTCTGCTTCCCATTCATAGATCAAAATTCTGCTTGAATATGGACAGGGATGAACTTTGTTTTATGTGTATGGGGAATCTGTTCCACAGCAGCGGTATCGTCTGTGAGGTATACCTCTCCCTCCAAACTTTTTTGTTGATATTGCAGAAGAGGTTTAGATTCCTTGATTGAGTATTTCTGATACCATTTGACTTGCTAGTGTACAGTAAATCCATCAGTAATAGGTTGGAAGATGCCTTGTATGCCAGACACATGTCACCTCTTAGCAGTCTGTACCATACTGCGTATAGTGACAGAGCTTTGAGTCGGTCCATATAAGACATGTTGTTTGGCCTTGTATCCTTTCAATAAGGTATCACTTTGGCTGTTCCAGTTGGTGTATATGTCTGATCAAATTCATGCCAAGGGGGCATTGTATTCAATAAATGGCCTAATGAGAGCTGACAATGACATCCCTAGATCTAGACACAATCCCTTTGTGCATAAGTGTGCAGAATACAAGGACTTTCTTATAACAGTTGACAAATATTGATCAAAGGTTAGAGCATTATCCATGTAAGTTCCCAAATCCCGAACAACTGGGTCAGCTCTTAGGGGTGTATTGTCACCATGGTATCTCCCTGAGGTAGATGACCTCACAAAGAATAAAATAATGCATTATTCATCTATTCCTTCCTTGTTATTCTTGTAAAACTTACACCCAGGAAGTTTCATGTTCCTCCCTTTCTTGTCACTGGTTCATGTTTCTATGATACCAGAAATGTCTGCCCTGCCACCCTGTATCACTGTCTGTAGCTTCCATATCATTTTACACAGGCTCTTTATATTGCATAGCAATACTACTGAACCATGTTCTAAACCACATGTTTGTCCAGCCGCTGTGTTTGTGACCATTTTTTCCTTCATTGTACTTCCTGAGTACCTAACACTCTTCTGCATGTATCACATTATCCTCCTTCCATTTCATTTTACAGTGCATTCCTTGAGGTGTAGTTTCCAACCCGCATCTGAGCATTACTGTCTCTTCTGGGCTAAGATGGGGCTGTTCCTGCCATAAACATGGTGTCACAGCCAGATCCTCCCCCTCCTCTACCAGCCCTCATCACCTCTTTCTTGTCCCCTCCCAAATACCATTCTTCCTTAGTTTACTAGCACACTTAACTCTTCTGAGAATCCCACCACTGATCCCCTCATCTGGCTTCTCTCTTCTGTCACCCTAGCCACTGACCTTACTGTCTCCTCTAACAAGTCAATGATATTTACGTGCACCAAAACATGCATCCACCCCCCCCACCCCCACACTCCTTAGTGACTGCCATTGTCACCTCCTCCCACATCTTGCAAGGTCTGAACCCCAGTACTGGTTTACCTGCAGTCTTGTTCTTCTCTGGTTGCAGTATCAGCACTTTTAATCCCCTTGGTGACAGAGTATTCTGTCACCAAAATCCTCTTCTTGATCCCCATTCTAGCTCTCATTTCCTTCACTTCCTACTTGTTGATCCTACCACTCCTACATGCAACCTTC
Source organism: Protopterus annectens (assembly GCF_019279795.1). Taxonomy (NCBI): domain Eukaryota; kingdom Metazoa; phylum Chordata; order Ceratodontiformes; family Protopteridae; genus Protopterus; species Protopterus annectens. The sequence goes on along the minus strand of NC_056744.1, from coordinate 1,062,663,009 downwards.
CTCTCTACTTTTCAGTTATTCATGGCCTTTCTCACTGTGCTGGTTTTCCTAGTCCTTGTGGTGCCTTTGATCCTTTTCTACTCGTCTTACAAACCTTGTCCACCACTCTGTTCCTATCATACTCTGCCCTTCCCATCTGGCTGACTGTCTCTTCATGCTCACCTCCCTTCTTATCTCCTCATTGTATTGGATCCTCCACAACCACATGTTTTAGGGTCTCCCCTTCGTCACTTAACATTGCTTTCTGCACCACCCCGTCCAATGTAGCTAACAAGTGTGCATTTATCAGAAGCTACAGAAAGAAATGATAGGACCATAAGAACATGCTGACATGCTAGAACATATTTCAGAAGCTCAAGTTGTATGCCTTTCCAATATTAAATCTGACCATATAAATTATCAGCTGTTCCTGTGGGACTCGGAAGGCTGCACGTTTTATTTTACATGTGCAAGATATTCAGAAATGAATTTACAGCTATGGAAAACGATGGGAAGAATAATATGATTACAAAAGAGTATGAGAATGGAAATAAAAGTGCATTCATATCCAAGGGACAATTCAAAATTATGCAAATGGATATATGGGAACCTAACTCTAAGTCAGCAGCACTAATTGCTGATCTGTACTTCACTGAAAGCCAAACATCAAAATCAAAATACATTAATCCTTAAAGGATCAAAAAAGAAATTAAACAGATTTTTTTGCTGGAGGGCAAGTCCCGCTGCACCTCCTGCTAATTACATGCACCAATCCGAGATCATACTATAGTGAGTAAAAGGCATTTTCCCCATCCCCACTGTAACACAATCTATAAGTTAAAATAACAGCACTTTCTGAATAGCTGATTTTTGATCAGCTATGCCAGCATTCACCACCACTGAAGAAAACACTCAGTGATAAAAGACACTACTCCTGTATATATATTTATATAAATATATACACACTGCTCCTATATATTTATATATATGTGTGTGTGTGTGTGTGTGTGTGTGTGTGTGTGTGTGTGTGTGTGTGTGTGTGTGTGTGTGTAGATAAATATACTGTTTAATACCTTAAATCTCCTGCATTAGAGACACATGAGATATATAGAAATGACCACTTAAGGACATGGCAGTGACTTGGCTTCTGAATTCTCTTGAATTTTTTACTTTCTACATCTTTATGGGTACATTTAGGCCAGTGAAGACAAAACTCACTAGCTGTTGACATGCATGCATCTGCCTTTATTTTAAGCACCATGTTTGTAAAGTATAGCCAAACAATCCACCCATAATGTAAAAAAAAAATGACAAAATATTGGGATGGGTGTTAACTTGCCTAAATGCACCCATAAAGATTTAAAAATTAAACAGTCATGGGCATTCAGAAACCATGTATCTGAAACAATTGCTATGCCCTTAAGTGGCCATTGGCATATACCACATGGGCCTCCAATACAGTACACAGTAAAGATTCTAGCCTGGCTCAGTCTTTCTTGCACGTGTTATTGTGTGTGTATGTGTGTGTGTGTGTGTGTGTGTGTGTGTGTGTATATATATATATATATATATATATATATATATATATATATATATATATATATATATATACACACACACACACACATATATATATATATATATATATATATATATATAGACACACACACACACACACACATATTTTTTTTTTTTTTTTTGGGGGGGGGGGTCTATGGCATTAGACATCTCTGAAGCACAAAATGTTGATTCAAAACGATTAAACCTCACGTCAATGAAACCAAATCTAAAAAAATAAAAACATTTTTCATGCAATGGGACAAGCCATCCTAAACCCGTCTTCACCCCCTGCTGATTAAGTATACCAACTCCAAAATCATATAGCAGCAGGGAAAAGATAAATTCCCATTCCCCATTGTCCCACAGTCTGAAGGAAACAGATACCAGAATGTTTTGATCATGAGAGATTTCAGTCTCAAAAGTCAGTAAAAGAAAATGTTCAGCATTCTAAACATTCAATGTAATAAAATGATCCCATGTGTGAAAATAGACATAATCAGGTCTGCATTTGATCTCACTTCTTTCACTTCCTGCCAGCTATACTTTAAAAGAAATTCTGAAAGAGTGCCTCTACACAGTCATAGTCAACATTTGTTCATCTTTCATAAGTAAATGAAAACAACAAGGCATCAGGACATAAAGTATATAATTCCTTCTTCATTTTTATTAAATTTTAAACTAAAAAAAAAAATAAATAAAAACAAATAAAAGCAATAAACACATCATCATCATTATCATAGCCCCTTAAGCCTAGTAATATGCAAGTTGCAGTATGTCTACTGAATACAGCCGCATTTCTAAAATGTGACACTTTTGCAACAGTATAACTCAGCCTCAGGCTTGCATAGATATAAAACTGAGTCTGTTGCTCATATAAGTAATAATGCAGGCCTTCCATAAATTTTAGCCAAAATTAAATCTCAGTGGTCTAGCTTGGAGGTTGTAAGGTTTGTCAATTGCCTTGTGATTTGTTTTGTAGCTGGCAAGAAAGCCAAGTGGATTTAGAGGCACCAGGGAATTGAAGCGAACACTCTCACAGAAGCGATGGTGCAGAGAAACTGGCGGAGGTCCAGGTACTGCAGCTGCAAAATGTTGAATATTTTATAGGAAATCCCAGCATGACACCTGTCCATTTTGCAGCAACTGTTAAGGTGATTCTGGAATACTGAATTATGAATTGTACTCCTTTTATTTGAAAGGTGTGGGCTAAACAAAGCTGTAGTATACAGATTATTAGATAACACGTGTTTTCCCAGTGAATCAGTACTTTTACGGATACAGCTCAATATAAAATGCCTTCTATGAAGTAATATACCTTCAGCAGTCATTATTTTCATTTCAGCCTAGATGGTTGATAGAAGATGCCGCACTATCCACATCGTGCTGAAGAAATGTTTCCGTGATTCATGCTTCAACGCTGGCATGTGTGAAAGAACGTAATGATCCCCCTGTCACATTAGCAAGTTTAAGTAGGTTAGTGACACATTATGTACCGCATGCTGAAATTCTCTTTTGTTATTGAAAAGCTTCATGTGTACTACACTGAGCAAACATAAAACTCCATAAACTTTAAAGGTTGATGGCATAAGTATAATGTGTTTGGCCTTGGTGTCAATGTGACTACAGTCAGAATTCCTGATTACTAACACAACCACAGGAAAAGTGGCTTCTCACTCGGGTCCTCATGCAGCAACATTACAGTTCATTGTGTGCCACTTTATCAGCAAATAAAACACGTAGGGGGGGAATGCATGTTTTTATCAACATTTTAATACTTCAGTACTTGGTATGCCACAGATAGTATTGTAGTTTACACACAGTAAAGGAAAATGGTAAATTATATACTTGTTGCCAAATGGGGGTGGGGATACAACGAGGCTCTCACCTATAAAAATGCTTGTTTTATGATGTTTGATGAGGTTTTATCTCTAGTCATTTCATAGTTCAAAAAATGGCATTGTTAGACTTTTTAATTATGATTATTCACGTCATAAATAAGTGAGACATAATTAATCAAAGTAAATTCCCTAAGAGGTCTACTTACCTTTACCTACTTAAGAGTTTTATTACCTGTTGTAACATCCTCTACAAAATTTCTACCAATAAATCTTCATCCACACTTATTTCTGAAGCTGCGCTCTTAATACAACAATCTAGGCTACTTTCACCTTTCTTGGCATTTTTTATCTTATAACCAAAAAATAAAAAAGCCGACCCAAAACAGGCAGAGAAACTCCACTTTAATGACACGAGCAAAAAACAGCAAGTTCCATAAACTAAGCGCTTTCACCATTGAAATATGGCTTCCTCAGAGTTATATGGAATACAAACAACTTGGTTTAGAGTGATGTAAACAAAACCAACCAATCATTTCATGTGATGTCACACTGAATTAGTTTTTTAAAAAAACACACACAGTTAATAAACGTAAAAAATACCCTCAGTTTTCTCCAGAAAACACAAAACAACACTTTTACAGCTTATGTAACCATATGATTAAAAAACATATATATTGTATATGTATAACAGATGTGTTATTGAGATGTCAAGAAATAAAATGCAGTTAATGAATTACTTTAAATAACCCTAGCCCTTTCTTTTAAAATGGGTAAAACTGCAATGTTGTCATTCAAGCCTGGGGGGGGGGGGGGGGTTCGTGGCATCAAGCCTAATTTGCCATTTTGTCACCCTAATTTATACTTTTAGTTTGTCATCCCCTCCCCTTTCGCATGGTAGCACCTTGTCTATCACAAAAAAGATAAACTTGTTAAAGTTAGTGCAGGTTATATTGTGCATGTATAGAGCATTGTGCTGATTTTTAGATTTGATTGCCCTCACGTTTTCTGCTATTCTATACCTTAGTCTACATATATTCTTGCCCACGTAGAAACTGTAGCAGCTCGTGCATGTATTAACATATACTAACATAGCAGTGTTGCAGCTGCACCTTCCTGGGCAAGATAAAGTATGTTCAAATCCATGAATGGAAACGTAAGGGCGATCATTGATAAATCTGCAAAACTTACATGCTCCACACTTAAGCATTATAGACCTTTGTCCGCTCCATTTAGAATCCTCAAGAATATTTTTAATATTCCTTCCTCTGCTCTAAACAATCTTTGGCTTGTGCCCCAAGATATTCTTGCTGGTTTCATTGATACCGATCTGCCAAGCATTGTTGATGGCTATCGATAGTGGTGCAGCACATTGATTATACTTCAAAATCATAGCACTAACATTACTCATCTCCTTGTTTGTAGTTTTCTTCACTATTTCAGAACACAAAATAGGCTGAAATACAGTACTTCTCTTATTAAGAGTTTCATGCCTAACTTTCAATAGTAGTTTTAGGGGATACCCCCTTTCCAAAAACATCCCTACCAGTTTATATAGCTCCTCTCTAAAGGTGTCATTGTCACTCACTAATCTTGACAATCTAACCATCTGACCCTTGATAATTCCCTTCTTTTGATGAAAGGGGTGACACCTGTCAAAATGTAACACAGAATAAGAAAACGTTTTCTTCCTGTATATGTTACTGTGTAAAACTCCCCTTTCTCCAGTTAGATGGATATCCAGAAAGTTAGTTTCATCCGGATGCAATGAACTAGTAAACTTCAGGAATGGGGTAGTGTTGTGGGTTTCAGTTCTCACCTTAGTCCTTCCTTCTGTCTCACTGTAACACCCAGCCTCTAGCAGCTATTAGCATTACAGTAGACTGGACTACTTCTGCCATCGTCCTGTAGTACCTGAATTGCACTGCCAAACCCATTTCACATGGGATGCACTCAGGGCTCCATCTTACTATACCACAAAGCTAGATTTGTTGCCATTTTTTGACACAGTGCTTACAACTGAGAGACCCAAGTCACCTTGCCTATTCAACAGTTCTATATAACTCAATTCTTGACAGTCTGCATTGTCAAGAGATAAGAGTCTCTCATTCTGTCAAACAAATCCAAAATTCAAACCGGTGACAGGTCTAATGGAAAATGTATTTGTGAAAGGAAAAAGTGCCGAGTTCATGGACTGATCTGTGGGAGAAGTGGATATTGCTGATATTTCATATGCACTTTTTGACTCTGTAACTTGGGATATAATGTGAAAAATGCTATGGAGAGCATGAAGCTGTCACTGCATCCTCTTGTGAGGGCCTTCTTTACTGCTTCTCTGGACTGGAGTGTTTGTTGATTTTACTTTCAGATGGTGCTACAATCTAATTCAAATGTGCTTACTGCATAGCTGAGATGGCAGAAACTGGCCAGTTATGTGGTATAGAAACTGCAAGGTGTTTACAGACCTCCATTTGGGAAAGGAATGAGATTGGATCCTGACCTACTAGTACTGAAGTATCTATGCAGTTAGACTCTCACGGGCAAGGACCTTCTGGCAAGGCTGTGACCTTTACTGCTGCTGCTGCTTGTCTGCCATTGAAGGCCTTATGTGTTTTGCAATGAGCCCAACATAATGTTATTTATCTTTTCTATAGAAAAGGTGGGAAGATTAATGTCAAAAGAATTCTTTTTGATACACATTATGTCAATGGATACTTAATGAAAAGGAGTTGTTTAAATATTTAATGAGCTATTTTATTCTTTCTGAATGAATAGCTCCCTGCACCATCCCATTCCTACTACTTATAGGCCCAATTCCAAGGTCACTGAGCCTCAAGGATAATGGGATTTATCCATGTTTTGAAGTACCTCAGGCTTAGTATACTAGCAGGACCACAGCTGGCCACCAAAGAATTTGGCAACTTGCTACTGGTGATTTTTTATTAGTTGGACTGCAGTTAGTGGACTTTCCTGAAACTAGGATATGGTGCCAGCAAGTCTATGGTGTTGCATACAATATTTCAAGAAGATATGGGATTTTCTGCAATATACAACAGAGCCTTCAGACAGCTGGAGATGAGGCTGCTCACAAAATTAGTTTTGAACGCTACAGCTCAGAGTTGTTTCTAGTTGATATATGATTGCCTTAATCAAATCCTTTTGGAACCAGTTTATTTAAAAAAAGCCTTTTCGGAATGATTTTGGGGTATTCCTTTCACATCTGTTTTGCAGGGCTTACAGACACTTATTCAGTTCACCTGAGCTCAATTCACAGTTCAAGCATAACACTTATGTTGGCAATTCCTTTAGTTTTGCTTCATACTTATCAGCAGAGTGAGATCACATATACTTACATGTTAGCAAGTTGTGGGTAGTCTGAGGTAACTGCATCTTGCAAAAAGAGCTAGATGGGCATTTCTGTGTCTGCCAGTCATTATTGTTTTCCCAAGGTGCAGTGACCTTGAATTGATAAAAAAAAAAAAGAACGGGGGTTGTGAAGGTGATGTCAAGCACATAGGGATGCAGAAGGTGTTGCCTCATGTTAAAAAAATGTTTTTTTTCTTTGGTCTAACATTTGCTCAAATAGATGTCTTAAGAGAATGTATGCATTAAGACTATGGTATACGAGCTCTTGTGACTGAGCTATTGTGATACAAGGTCAGATGAATTATGCAGGGATAGTCAGTTTTGCCGAATGTGTTTTTATGGAATTTTAATAGGATCTAGTGAAGGGGAGGAGGTTCATTACTGGACTGCATCTAAATGTGAGTCCTAAGTGGGCTTGATTTATGAGAAAAACAGTTTCCAGATTGACACTTGGAAACTGAATCACTTTATGGAGAATAGATTATAAATTTGTCATAAATTGTTTTCCTGTGGCATTATCATTCCTTTTTTCCTGTTATGGATAAAGAGGTAATTTCAAATTCATACCTCTCGACCACTTAGTGAAAGAAATTTGGACGGCTAAAATAATGGGGGGACAAAAGCCCAAAAATAGGGATAGATTTCAAATATTGCTCTTATAAACTAAGAAAGTTGCTAGAATAACAGGATTTGTGTTGCATGCATTTTCTGATGGATAAGAAATTTGAAACTCAAATGTATATCACTATGTAGTGACTTCATGTCCTTAGTGATTTGCCAGAAAAACAAAAATTTTATGAGGCACACACTAGAAATGTGAAGCAAATATCTTGACTTTCTGCAAAAATGTTGACAGTTGAGAGGTAAGTAATTTATGTAATGAATGCATTCTGCTTCTACATAGTATCTCTGGTAAACTGGGACATAGGATTAAGCATTGTTTCAAGAGTGCTGCTTACTGCTTTTGAATTTCCCTTCTTGGTCGTATAAGGTGCCATAAAAGTCTAGACTTAGTGTAAGACTAAATCATCATCTCCTTTCAATGTAATATCTGTTATGAACTGGATGTGGGGAAACTAGCTGCTTACTCTCTTTCAGAAATTCTGATTAGTCAGAGTTTATTTCTAACAAAAAAGAAAGAAAGAAAGATAGATGAAAGAAAGAGCTAAGCATCAGGAAAAGCAATAAATGACCCCCTTAAAAATATTGTAATTGACAGTACCATAGCTGGGAAATTTATTACAAAAATAAATTAAATGTCTTTAATTGCATAACTGTGCTAATATGTACTGATGCACTAATTGTTATGTCCTTATTGGGTACAACTGAAATTTTGAAACATCATGTGACTAACCTCCAGTATTTAATGAATTATGGGATTTTTAACTGTTGTCTGATGAAGGGGTAGATCCCTGAAAGTGCTTACCACTGTTTTGTAAGGATTTACTCTTTGTAACTTTGTTTTGATTCTTTCTTTATTTTTGTAATAAATTTCCCAGCTATGGTACTGTCACTGCTCTTACTTTTGTTGATTTTCACTGACAGTTGTGTGCTTAGAGAGAGGATATTTACTTTTATATTCTACTAATTGTTTGGAAAATGTCTGTCAACTGAAAGGGTTGAAACACAAATGACATGGTATACTTATTAAAGCTATACAAGATGAAAGTGATATTAATTTCATAAATGATTCTAGATTAGGCAAAAGATGAGACAGTGAACAGATGGAGTATTCCTGGTGGGAAGGATGCATTTTACAGAATATAAATGTTGGTTCACTTTTCCAGTACAGCTTGTTTATGGTTTTCAGATTTACAAATACTGGGCGGATGAAGTAGGACTTTCTGATGGCATTGCTCCATTCAGGTGTCCAGACATTTCAAGTGATTCATGTATAGGCAGCTCAGACTGTGTCAGAATGAGCCACTGTCTTCATTAAATTAAATCCCTTTGTGAGCACCAATGCTGGTTACATTAAGGTTGGGGATTTCAGGTGTGTTGTTTAAAAAGAAGGCAAGGGACTATTGAATGCCAGAGAATGTGAGAAGAGCCAGAGTCAGGAACACTCTGTCAGCTGCTGAGATAAGAAAAGTTCATCAAAAACTGCAAAGTCATCAAACTGCACATGTTTTTGTAGAAAGTGGTAAACATTCATTGATAATACCGTCTGTTCTCCATTTGTTAAGGTCACTGGCACTCTTATTAGGAAGATATGGTTTTCTGAAAGTGAGACTCTGTATTTTAGTATAGAGGATGCGATACAGTACTGGAAATTCAGAAAGCAAATGTGAACAATGGTTCACTTTGACAAATATGGGAAGAATTCTATGAGGATAAAAGGTCAAAACTGTGGGTCATGAAGAGGTACTGAGTGAAGTATCAGTAAAAGGCTATATGTCCACATTTGGATTTAGCTAGAAGGTGGAATATTGCTATCCCGAGAGTTTGAGGATGGATGTTTCTGAATATTCAAGCTGCATTGCAGTTTTTGGCAAATACCATAATGGTTGGATTCAACAATGACACAATTACATTTTAATTTGCCTTGTTGGCTGTCAATGGAATGTTGATAAGCCTCCACAGCTAGAGGTATCCAAAAGCCATTGCTAAAATGACCAAATATCTGATTTGACCGTAAGGCGTCAGTGCAAAAAAGTAATATGATACACACTGGCAAACAAATTTTGTCAAAAAGATAAAACATGCAGTAGTAGGCCATTTTACTCATTTGGGGATTTTGTTCTTGCCTGTGATACCAATGAACAGGGTATGGTAATGAGCTCAGATAGCTGGAGGGCTGACCACATGAAAGTAGGATGCTTTGGTAACTTTCCTTCCTTTGTGGAGGAACAAGTATAAGCTGTTCTGCTAGCCTTTCCCAGTGGTGTCTAAGTGCAAAGCAGGAGTAATTTGTAACTGGAACATGAATTTGACAGGAAAATCAGAAATGAGAAGAGACTCCAGGTTTCATGTACGCTACTCCCAATCTCACATTGACCTTCTGGGTGGGCATCGGTCTCTTCCCCTCCCTCTCTGGATCACTACTATTCCCATTTGGGTACACACTGATGGTCAGCAGGGCTACATTCCCTGAAAATAATTGAGGTCATTGAGGGGTCACTTGATAATATTTGGCTCTGATGAAGTGGCACAGTACAAAGGCGTAACATGGCTGGTAGGTCAGCACTGATAGGCTCTATGATAACGGCTGTGATCTGGACATTAAGATGCAACAAAACCAAGTTTCCCTAAGTGAATAAACATATTAAAGAGAAAATAAGGTGCTCAGTAGTTTTAGGCTAGCGTCATTAGAAGTATAAGAGACATTACTGTCAAGAAATTTTTCAAATCAGTAAATAAGTGATACAATAAGAGAGCAGAGGGTAATGCAGGCCATGAATTCAGTTATAATTCATTACCAGCAGCCTGTACAGCACTGAAAGTCATAAAACTGTTCAAGGCTAGGATTAGGCAATGCAGTATAAAATCCTCAAACTGAAGTAAGCAGAATGGCTGGAAGCAGGAAAAGATAGGCATGGACAAAAATAAGTAAGTGCTCTGTCAGATTACATTTTCCCTTTAGCATATTGACCACTAACTCTCATAAAGCATATTTAATCTGTGTGTCAGATTTTCTAAATATAAAAAAATAACAGTCATAGGAATCTGTCTAGTTACAACCTCACCATGAGTGTTGAGGAAAAAGTAAAAAAAAAAAAACAGAGAAACTAGTGGTCTTAAATCTTCATTGATGAGCTCGGTCACAATAATTTAAAAAATCAACAATTCATATATTTCCTACACCTACTTCTAAACAAATAAAAGCTAATATGTTTAATATTGTAAAGTATTTCTGAATTTTTTTTTTTTTTTTTACTGAGGATCACTTGTCTATAATAATAAAGGATTGTTGTTTTGGAATACTACCTGGTTTTCATGATTTTCGGCACGTAAAAATCCTGCCAATCATTAGCGGACCGGAGTTCCGCTGTGGCGACCCCTAACCGGGAAAAGTCAAAAGACACAACAACAACAACATTGTGACTGAGCTCATCAACAAAGTTTTAAGACCACAAATACTCTAAATATATGATAATCAACACAAGGCACAATAACAGAACCATATTAATCACACTGTCAAGGAAAAACATACCAAAATCAGACAGTGGTTGAGCAGCTCTGAGTCTGAATTAGGCAAAGAACGTCAGCAGGACTGCCTAGAAAAGCTGCAGAAGTTATTTGCTACCAGACCAGAATCACTGCCATGTTACAAAGTAAAGTAATATTTATTACAGTAAACAATGTTTTCAGGCTAACCCCCATGTCTCACTAACTCTCTCACCCTCATTAAGCTGTTCTTTGACTGTTAGTCAGGCACTATAGACAAAAAACAGAAATGTAAAAGTAGGAAAATACATTAAGAATGACAATGAGTGAAATAATAGACGTTCATTCACAATGGTATTAATGTTAAAAGGCAAATGGACAGAGAAGGAATCAGACCAATGATTGTATTAAGATATGTGTATGAGCAAATCTAGATAAGATTACTGAAATTTAAACATGCTTCTTATAGGAGCCATTATTTATGCAATGTACTCGTGCTATGAGATGTATAAGGAAGCATTATTTCTACATTAAAAATATAATACTAAAAGACCCCAGTGTATACTTGAAGCTACTGTGTTTGCTATTCATTCTTAAATTCCTCTGACATTGTTTAAAATAAATTGTCACAGTGCTGCTGTGCATGATTAGAAATATATTTGCCTAAAGCTTCTGAAGCTAGCTGAGCCATTTATCTTCGCAATAAAGATGTAGGAAGAAAGCCCTGCATGCAAAGCCATGATTTATTATTTTGAACTAAAACTCCTTTTCTGGCAGCCATCTATCAGTGGTATAAAGAAAACATTTTACATTTCTAATAAGGACAGTTTGCTCTCCAAGAGGCAGCATTGCTATTGACTACAGGCTCATAATCTGCCCTCTGGCTCAAAAGAAATGTATTTCTTCTGAACTATTCACAAGGCTTTGCAGAAAAAGTCCTCCCCAGCCACCATATAATCAAAAACATTTCTGGAGTAAGGATGCTCTTTGAAATGGTTCAATTGTACATTGCTTCTAGCATTTTCCCAGGAGAAAGGCTCAAATGGAATATTGCTACCATTCATAATATCCCAGACGTAGCTACACTGTTTTGCAAATTCTGATTGTTATATTAATTGAAATGAGATATATCAATTTATTTTCATATTTCATGATTACAAAAAAAAAAAAACAGTTTAGTGCGAAAAGCATCAAAACATTTATGTGTGATGTATCGTTTGTTGTCCTTAACCAATGATGATTATTAAAATGATTTCACAAAACCAATAAAGTGTTTGAAACCAGTAAAATGAAATTAATACAAGGTGGACTATTCAGTGTAGAAAAGTACACCTCGTGATTTATTTATTTATTTAGTTATTTATTGTTCAAACTTTCATTCAAAGTTAAGCATATTAGCGACAAAATATGGAATATGACAGAAACTTACAGTAACAATTTATTTATTCTTCTATAGTTTTTACTAAAGAATTCAGAGTTCTTTCATTGTAAATAAGATATGATTGTCAGTGTTTCAAAATAGAAACAATAGCTAGATGACAGACTCTATTTGTTTTTTTTTTAACCAGGCTAGTCCAAATGAACAATTGCTCCTTTTTAGAGGATGCCTGAAAAATTGATACAGAGGGACACAAATGGTGACATGGGTTCGACAAATTAGTCTGGTCACTGGAGAACTTAGCGGGGTGTATGAGCCTGAGAAGTTGTTGTCTACACTGAATCCTATTCTAAGGGAGAGATGGGAGTCAAAATGAAGGGGTACGAGTTCTCCTAGTAAAAGTTCAAGGGGTAGAATTAGACCTTCTTTTGTGCACTTGTTCACAGTCATACCTGCCATTAATTGTGCACAGGGGGTGTTTGTAAGTTTGTGACCTTTGTGCCTCAGTGTCACTGCACACTGCATCATCCCTGAGCACGAATTAAGGACAGGAGTTAAAATGCGTCACATAGATTGTAACTTAAACATGGAGTTATTGATACCCCAATATCCCTTGGAACCATTTGGTGACTCTGTGGGTGACAGTAAGGAGATGGCCCACACAAGACAGGAAGTTATAGTACTGAAGACTGAGAAGGGATATAACAGATTATAAATGAAACAGCATTGGTTTAGCAGACCTATTGTCAAATTCAATCACTTTTTTACTGAAGAAATTACACCACTACCAAAACTGCTAACAGACCCCCACAGGTATGGAAACTCCCCCACTCTTAATCTGTTTCACACAGTTGATTAAGAAACAGGCTATATGAATGTGGAAAACTAACCCGATGCCCCTGCTTGTCATACCATACCAGTATCCTGGGATTTGGTATATGAGACTATTGAGAGGATTAGCCTTGGTGGAAAGGTAGAACACTGATGAACAGACTGTGTTTGATTTATTTGTATCAAAGAACATCTAAAATTTACTTATTAAAAAAAAAGAACACATAATAACTTTAATTTGTACAGGCAAAGAACCAGACTTTCATTATAGGCTGCTAAAGGGCACTAAATGTCAAGAAATCCAGTGACACAATAGTCATATCAAGGAATTAATTTTCAGTTGCAGATTAAGTATCCTTAATAAAATATACCAAGGGTACTATGGCAATTAGCAAGGCAGGCATGTACATTAAAAGTAAGCAAGCAATAGATGAAATATATTACATATAATATAATGTAATATAATATATAGGGACAGAGAGATAATTTACATTTTCACACAGTGTACTTCAAACTTTGTTATATTCATTTTATTTAATGTAAGTAAAACTGACAACACAATAGTACTTATATTGTACATTAATGCTAGGACAAGTTTCTGGTACTAATACATGCAAAGAATGATAAATGTATCAACAGTAAACTGGAATTCCATTTGGTTAAATGCAACCAAAGTGTAAATATTCAATGTACTGCAAGTGGCAATGAGGAGGGATATAAGATACAAAAGGAATGTCAGAAAAAAATAATAAAGGTGTAATACCTAATTGCTAAAAGAGGTTCAGTGTACCAAAACATGGCACTGGAAACTCGGATAGCTGACTTGTAGACATCAAAGAACAATATAAGTTTGAAAGAATGATGTGGCAAGTGTAACAGGAAAGTGAGAAGGGATGACATGAAAGATGGGAAGAGCAGGACTGAGGAATTGCAAGGACTTTAATAATGGTAAGTATAGAGATGGTGAGAGTGATGTAATAGGAGGAGAGGGAATACAAGTGTCACATAGAAAAATGATAAGAGATGGAAGTTCAATAGAGCCAGTGATATACAGGCTAGAGGATGGTTTTAAATATCTACTTAGCTCAAGAAATCCCATAATCACATCATCAGTGTCTAGATAGGTGATACTTGGCAAACAGCTTGAAGCCTTGTTTGGCAGTATAATAGCATTTATCCCATTGCCTCTGCTTTGCTAAGAAGATATGTGTAGTATGTGTATAAATGTATATATGTTTAGTTACTTAAATCTTAATTCTGCTTTGATTCGATTTAGTACACTCTTGCATCACACTAAAGATTTAAATGGTAAATTTAAAACACACTTTTTTTCATGCCACTTTTACCATGAAGTATTGCCATGAAGTATTGGATCTGAATCAGTTTGCCGCAATCATACTGCAGTGAACACCTAATCATCTGCCCTCATTCAATGAAAAGTGTTTCAGCGATTCACTGAATTTACCGAAGGCAAGGAAATTCTTTGTCCTTTTCTCCACTGTAGTGTGATCTTGGAGTTGGTATATATAGTTTTGGGGGGGTGAAGTCCCCCAATTGGGTGGGTTCGATTTGCTTAGCTGTCGGTCTGTTGTGCTGTAGGGCAAGTATTTTCTTTCCCTCAGTAAATTCAGCGTATAGCTGAAAATGATTTTTCCTGAATGAGGGTCGATGATTAGGTGTTTGCTCAATGCGATTGAGGCAAACTGATATAGACCCGAAGTATTACCATGAAATTTTGTTATAACCAAATTTAGCATACTGGTGCATGCTCACGCACACTCAGGCACACATCTGCACACTTTATACATTACTAGTTTACTTCATGCACTGTTTTCTATATTTTTGTGTGGTTTTTCTACTGGTTTTTAATTGAATAAACATGTTTTGGGGCTGTAAACATGAAAACTGTCATGACAGTTTTTTTAACTGCAAAACACTGACATTTTTTCTGAGCTGTAAATAAAATATTTTTTTCTGAAATAATTTTTCTAAATAATTTTCTGAACTATAAATAGCTTTCATGTACACTAAAATATATTACATATTATTAGACAGATACATATTTATATTTATAGTTATATTTATATTTATAGTGTTCTAGTTAGATAATGTTTATAGTAAGATAGCTATGTTTTTTTTTCTTGTATCAATCTAGTTAACTCTTTTTACTTGTCTACCTATGTATATGATTTTAGTTATTGTCATAGATGTGATGAAGGCTTTATTGCATTAGTTAGCCAAAAGCGATTTTAGTTAAAAGTCAGCCATTTTATGTGTATGTTATGCTTTTCTTAATACCTGATTTGGGAGTGTGGGGTGCAAATAGATAGGTAGTGTTTTCCTCAACTAGGATTTAGTTTGATCTAGTCAGTAGTAGTGTGTGGGGCTCAGTATTTGCTGTTCTAGAATTCACTTTTTACATCCCTGTTTATGTTGTTTGCCTTGAATAGGCTGGTTTAAAATTAAAAATACGTATATTTTCCACACCTTCTTCTAAGTGTATAAAAGCTGATATGTTTAACGTTATAAAATATTTCTGATTTTTGTTACTGAGGATCGCTTATCTGTGACGAATAAAGGCTTGTTGCTTTGGAACACTACCTGGGTTTCATGATTTTGGAAATTATTGTGACTGAGCTCATCAATGACGTTTTAAGACCACTAGTTTCTCTGTTTTTTATTTTTCCCTTAACACTCGTGGTGTTAAGGTTAGAACTACACAGATTCCTATGCTTGTTCATTTTGAACTAATAGCAAACAGAACTTCTTATACTGAACTGGGGGATATAGCAAATTTGCTGGATGAAAAATTTAGCCCTGGTTTCACCTCCCTATCACCCCTCTTCCCCTCTCCACCAGGAAAATCCATCTAGCATTTCTCCCCAACCTATCACTAAAGAACAGGTTCTCACTGCACTTTCCAGTGCTAAAAGCACTGCATCAGTGGGTTCTGATAATATCTCAGGATGCCTCCTAAACAGATTGACACATGACCTGTCAGACCCACTAGAATATCTATTCAATCACAGCCTCCAAACAGGTTTCATCCCTATGGAACAGAGGCCTGCAATGGTCATTCCTCTACACAAAAGTAGACCATCAGTAGACCCAGGGAACTACAGACCCATAAGCTTGACTAGTCTTTTATGCAAAGCTATGTAAAAAATATCATGGACGTGATAAACAAAGACATAGAAAATCTTCAGTTCAGTTTTGTCAAGGGCAGGTCATGCCTATTAAACTTGGTGGATTTCTTTGAGAAAGTAACTACAGCCATAGATGAGGACAGAACTCTACATACTCCCTACCTAGAACCTGGCAAAGGCATTTGGCACAATATGTCACATGGATATTATAGACAAACTCAGAAATTTAGGCATAAATCCCTGTATCACCAGATGGATAGCCAAATGGCTCACAGACAGGACACATGATGTTAAAGTGGAGGAATCCATCTCCACCAAGTGTCCTGCTAGTAGTGGCATCCCACAGGGCTCGGTACGGAGACCTCTCTTTTTTGGAACATATTTCTCTGAAGTCAAAGCAAATGAAGAGGGCCTTTGGCTGACCATATTTGCTGATGACAAGTTGGGTTCAATCATTGAATCCCCAAAGATGTAGCTATCTTCCAGGAAGGTCTGACACAAAGAAATAACTGGTGCTAGAACAATTGCCTGAAACGCAAATGCAAAACATACATAATTATATTCTTTGGGGAGATGACTCCACCTGCAAATTACAACATTGATAACACTCCCCTAAGAGTAATCTCATTGGTAATAGACTTGGGAATTCAAGTTGACAATAACCTGACCAACCCTGATGAATCTGCTACACATTTCAAAAACAAACAGCACTACAATTACCAAAATCTAAGGATCTAAACCACATCTGTTACTGAAGGCACATGTGTGTGTCTCAGAGACTACCCCTATTCTGAAACAAACTTCCCATTCTTGTGAAACAGAGCTCCTCCTAAGTCTGTTCAAATGCAATTTGGACCAATGGAAGGGAAATCACAAATTCAGCCCTGGACTGCAGCCTGCATCTCCTATAGACAAGAACAGTTGGTAGTGGCCCTAAGGCACAAGCATATACCAAAGGTGTTCTAGCCCATGGGCATTGATAATTGGGAAAATTGGGGCACTAATGGTTAGGCTTAAAAAGTTGATAAGTATATTTGTTGGCACTTCTTTTCAGAGTTCTGCATTGTCTTCATTTTTGCCTGACCACCACAGGAATAGGGGGGAACAGGTTTCTGTACAGATCAGAAACAAAAAACAATGCCAGCAAATATATAATAACTAGGGTTAAAATATTCCCGGTGCCAAAAAGTCTGCTCTTCTAATCTTCCCTTAGAACTAGCCAGTTTTCTAGTTTTAGCACTCAAAACTGTTTCCTTGTGCTCAGCACTTGTTCAAAACTCCTTGCAAGCACTAAGTAATCTACAAATTACTGCAGCACTCAACTTTCATCACTTGTTAGGAGGAAAACAAGTTTTAGTACTTAAATTAATAAGCAGATATCCAAACATGTCCAAGGGTATTTTCCCCTGTCAACCTGATGAATCTGGGCATCTTGGGGCAATGTAGCAATTACCTCATGTGCACTGATAACCCTCTCCTCCTACCACCCAACACTGCAACCTGTGAGAGATGCACTTATATAGCCAAACTGGAAGCCAAGCTATCTCCAGCCAAGACTCTACTAGACAGTCAAGAGGAGAAGGTAAACCCCTGCACCACACCACACTCAACGCATAATCCATCAAAATCTGCACCACCTAAACCCACACATAGTAACACAAAACACACACCTACATTCACAGAGGCTCTCAATACAAATCTGCCCAAACAACAGAGACCTTCAAAGCTGAAACACAAGCAACCACCCCCCAGCACTACCCAAATGACACATAGCCCACAAAATCAGTGTGCCACTCAACCTCAGCCCATAAGGCAAAACAACAGACCCAACACACTAGGCGTAGGTGACTCTATAGTCAGGCACACTGATGTCCCACTCACCAGGCTAGACAAGGAAAAAGTTACTATCAGCTGCTTGTCGGGTGCCAGGATCCACCACATAATGCAAGCATTCAGGTCACTCCACAACAAGTACAGATATGACCCTGTCATTGTCCATGTTGGTGTGAATGACCTGAGATGTACCTCCCTGGACTACATGAAAAGAGACATGGAGGAGCTCTCAGATCATGTAACCCAGGTAGGTATGGCCTTAGCCCTGAGTAGCATTCTATCATCACCCAGAGTGATACCACAATACAAGGACAAAATATTGACTTCAACAATTGGCTAAGCTTCTGGTACCATTCTAAGGGGATCCAGTATCTGTCTGCCTGAGACGACATGATCAACAAACCATGATGCTTTGCCAGAGATGGCCTGCACCTGTCAGCCCTGGGATTCCAGATACTGACTAAGGCTCTTGCCAACCCTATAGTGCATTTTTTAGGCAAGGTTCAAATGACAAACTCACCACTATAGCAGTTATAAGCAAGCAAAATCTGAGGGTAATGCTACTCAATGCTAGAAGTCTAAACCTCAAAATGCACTCACTCGAGGCACTCCATAAAATGGAGAACATCGACATCTGTGTAGTGACAGAGACCTGGTTCAAGGCTTCAGAGAGCACAGATCACCCACCATGCCCCAGGATGCCCACTCCACGTTTCTTGATATACTGGGTAATATTAAGATACAGCCCAATATCTTAATAATGGACAATTTCAACTACCCCACCATCAACTTGGAAAACTACTCATGTACTAACTCATTTGCTCAATGCTTTCTGGAATTCATACATTTCAATGCCCCGGATCAACTTGTCCATACCCCCACCAGGGGCAGCAGTATCCTGGACCTGGTCATTACCAATACGGTCAACTGATGTTCCATGCCAGAGGTCAACTCCTCACTGGTTAGATCCGACCACAACTTAATCATCCTAGAAATCAATATCCTGCCTCCATCCCCGTTAAGGAAAGCACCATAAAAACTTCTTCAAAGCCAACTTCATGCTTCTTAAGACAGAAGTGGCAAGCTTCACGACACCCATACAGATGGAAAATAAAGGTATGACTGCTGAATCCTTTACAAATGCACTGTATAAGCACATACATGAGTGCATGGATCGTGCCATCCCCAAAAGAACCAAGACGCTATCCTCCAAAAAAGGAAGCCAATCTGGTGGCCCCCCTGCCATAAACGAACTCTACAACAGAAAGAAGAAGCTGTTGCAAAAAAGAGTAAAATCCTCTGATTACCGGAACTCCCTGTTCGGCCACAGTAAGAAGCCGAGATCCCTCATAAAATCCTCCAAAGCTAGTTACGAAAATAAAATTGCCACTGATTCTAAAGACAACCAAAAAGCATTCTACAGCTATGTCACGAATCTCAATGGCGACACTCAGATTTACTCTGAGCTATAGCACAATGGCACTAGATGTACAGAACCAACTGATAATGTCAACATCCTGACAGATAGGTTCAGTGTGCAAACTTCACCCCCTCCCCCCCACCCCCAAAGGGCCCATCACTATACCGGAACAATGCAAAGCCCCTGTAATCACGGCTGCACAAGTAAAGACTGCACTCTCCAAAGCCAAGAACACAGCATCCATGGGACCTGACAACATCCCAGGCTGCATTCTGCATGAACTACAGAATGAACTGGCATCCAACCTAAGTACTGTGTTCAATCATAGCCTCACTTCAGGCTTTGTGCATACTGAATGGTGCACAACGATGGTTATCACACTCCACAAAAGGGATGCCACCACAGACCCCAGGAACTACTGCCCCATTAGACTGACGAGCCTGGTCTGTAAAGCCACGGAACATATCATTTTGGTGCTTATAAACAAGGACATAGATAACCTCCAAACTCCGTTCCCCACTCAGTTTGGGTTTGTAAAAGGTAGGTCATGTTTCCTAAACCTGATTGACTTCTTTGAAGTAGTCACCAGAGCCGTGGATGAGGGTAAGGTGGTGCACACAGCCTATCTTGATCTCGCCAAGGCTTTTGACACCATCCCCCACTCTAGGATTATAGATAAACTCACTAGACTGGGCATAAATCCCTATGTCACAAGATGGGTGGCCAACTGGCTCACTGACAGAACCCACACAGTGAAAGTAGCCGACTCCAAATCCAGCTTCAGACCAGTGACAAGTGGAATACTACAGGCCTCAGTCCTGAGTCCTCTCCTGTTTGGCATCGACTTCTCAGAAGTCCAGGCTAATACAGCAGATCTTTGGCTAATGAAGTTTGCAGATGACTGCAAACTAGATGCCATAATAGAATTGCCTAATGATGTGGACATTCTACAAAGGGGCTTCACTGAGATTGATGTTTGGTGTCAAAGTCATGGCCTCAAGCTCAGTGCCAAGAAGTGCACTGTCATCCCCTTTGGGGAAAACACTGTACCCATGAACTACCACATAGGTGGTAGCCTACTAAACACTGAAAGTGTGATAAGACACCTTGGGACACAGGTGGACAGTAGTCTCTCCTTTGATAAACACATTGCCACAGTAGTCAGGAAATCATTCTATGTGGCACACCTCATCACAAAGGGGTTCAACGCCAGAAAAATAGAGGTCATTGTTCCTCTCTACTCATCCCTCATCAGACTCATTATGCAGTACAATGGCCCGTTTGGCATGTACCTCGCAAGATGTCTATAACAACTAGAAAGGCCACAGAAATACTTCACTAAGAGGATTACTGACCTCAAACAGATGCCATACGCAGGCCATCTAAAAAACTCCAGCTCTATGCTGTCACTTATCCCCTACTCAGAGGCAACCTCTGCCTAACAATCAAATCCATGTCAAACCCTGATCCACATGCTCCAGGGACCTAAACCTTGCCACCACAATAAATAGAACATGCTGAAGGGATAGATTCCTGTCCCCGAGACTTCCCCATGCTCTGGAACAGAATACCCATTCATGTCAAGCAAAGGTCCTTATTAGCCCTCTTTAAGAAAAATCTCGACAATTGGATGGGAAATAGGAAATTCACAGCAGGGATCACTTCTGTGGCTGTGCTAGACAGGGGTGGTGGAAAATAACTTTTTTGGGTGACGAAAGCCAGGGAACTTCTTTGGCTAGGTTTATACAGGCCCCAGGGCTGATAGCTTAGTACCTACCTATGAACCTAAGGTCATTAGCCTAGCAACCTTCTATGTTTCTATGATCTTATAACAGTCTGTAATTCATTTTTAGTTGTGAGAGCTTCAGATACTAAAATAACTAGCCAGATAACTTTGCTTAAGGCTTCACATTGGTACAAACATGTGCAGCTAAATGTGCAATCATGTTATAGGTTGCCTTTCATTTATGTGCAGTATATACATTTAGTTAGCACATGAGAAGCATACAGGGGGCTGGTCATAAAAAAAATAAAAATACCCTGTACTGAATTCTAAGTCTCTAACTGTGTATTTATATAGCAGATGAGATGTGGAAGTCTTGTTTGAGTTCATTGACTAAGATGACCCCGACAAGCATTTGAGGTTTCACATCACAAATAGAAGAGTGATCCTGAGCTGTAATAAGCAAGTCTGAGGCAGGCATTTTAAGGACATTTGGATACAAACTCAAGAATAAAGCTGATGATGCTTCCATCTCCTTCCTGTTTTTCTCTTGTCTTGCACTATTGGGTGACTCAGGCACGCCTATTGCAGTGTGTAGTAACAAAGATATACCTGAAGTCACAGCAGAACAGGTTAATCAAAAGCCTGAAATTACAAGGTTGTGGAATGGGTATGGGCAAAACACAGATAGTGGTTATGAGACTCTACTTAAGTATGGACTCTGTCATATTCCTGGCAACAGAGGTGCTTTTGGATAAGATGTTAAACTGTGGTCCCATCTGGTTGAGTCAGTGGTAGCTCATTTGGATGTAAAAGGTCCAACACCACATATCAAAAAGAGTAGGGAATGTTCCCCAGTGCCCTGGGCAAATTTCCACTAAAAGTATTAAAACCACCTCGGGGCTTCCCCTGAAAAACTAGCATTGTGGGACTAACCTCATCAACAAACGATTAAAAAATGTTACTTGTACATTGAGCAGTAACTTTTCTGGGGAGGAATGTTGTTGACCTTGCTGTAGTAAAGTCCCAGTAATGAAGGCCTTTGGTTGTACAAATGGGAAGCAGTGTATAACACCAGGTACAATAATGTTAAATTCTGCATAGGCGTCCACAAAGACTTCTATATTCGCAACAATGACTGAAAAAAAGGACACGCCAGAATTTTGGAACCCTTTAGTTGTGTTCCTAACATCAGAATTGTATAAATATCAACTTTGAATAAATGCAGGTCCTGGGCTGAAGGGTATTTACATGAACAAATGGAGCTCTGTGTTGTAGGTCATCTGGGATGTTGTTTATTTTTAATGTAACCTCTTAAATATCATTAGTAATGTGAATTCACAAACCTGCTAATACATCACCATGTGACTCTTGTAAGAACTTTTTCTGTCTGTTTTTCAAGGATGTATAATCGTCTGATTTTACCTGTTTCCTGACAAAAAAACAATCTGAGCAGCTGACTGGTGCAGTTACATCCATATAAAGGTGATATGCAAAACCCAGGTGTGCAATGAGTGCACAATATAGTAAGATTCATTAGAAATCATCTTGGGAATTTCGGAACATTTCTAGATTAACTTAACTTTATTATCTAAATGTTGCCACTTTCTTAATTGTTCACTAACATTTATTAGCCTCAGAAGGAATAAAGTTAGCCTACCTTTGAACCAATCCATTACTTGAGGTTCTACAGCCTATGGGAGCTATCTATGGCCACTAAACCAAGGATGTGTAGCAATATTCAAAATATGCTTAGACCTTTTAACAGGAAGTATGTATATATTATCTGTGCAAGCAGATTAAAGAATGAAAATTCTATTCTACAAACATTAAACAATTTTGAGGGATGTTCAATTTCATATGAACAAATGTATTTATTTATTTATTTATGTTAGTTTACATTTATGGACTGGGATGCTCTTGCTGGGCCAATCAAGACTTCTTTTCAGTGGAGGTCTGGGGAAGAAAAGCTCTAAATAAACATCACGGGCATAACAATATTTTCATATTTATAAAATATGATAAGCATCACAGACATAACAGTATTTTATTATATATAAAATATCAGAACAAATCTATCATGAGTTAGGTGAAAGGAAGACATGTAACAAGATCTTAGTAAGATAAGTACAGGACCAGTGCTCATACCAACAGGCTGAGAAGTCAGTGGTACACAGAAATAACTGTACCTGTATAAAACAAACTATCCATACATCCACTTCCAATGCTATTTTTATCTATGTCCAAATCCCTAAGGCAAAAGCCTAGCCCAGAAAGTAATGGAAGTAGGCAAGAAACTATCTTGGACAGGATACCATTCCCAGGAGGACGCACTTATGCAGCAGACATACATAAGGCCAAATTGAGAGCTGCTAAACAATATATTGCTTGTTATTTCCATGGAACGCTAATTCCACCTAATACACGGCTTCTCAGCACTTCTGTGGATCACTAGTGATATCTGCATTGCTTACTGTACTTATTTCCTTGTTTCACTTGAAAGAAAGTTGCTGTTTGTCGTTTTTGCATTTAAGTTACCTGTAACACATTGCACTTAAGTTACCTGGCACTTGCTCACTAAAGCAATTATATAAGTCAGCACTAAAAATTAAAAGCACTACACCCTCACTCCCCACTGGCCCTTGTTTTCAATTATTAAGGAATTCCCAATATTATTCTAGCATGTCCAAAGGTCAGTTGTCAATCTCCTCTCCGGTCCAGCTGGTGAATCTGGGAATCTTGAGGCAATGTTACAACTGCCTCATGTACACAGACAACCCTCTCCTCCTCCCAACAAATTCCAACACATGTGAGAGATGCAACCATATAGCCAAACTGGAGGCTAAGCTCTCTCAACTCAGTACTGGCATAACCAGTCAGGAGGAGAAGGAAACCACACTCACTACAATTCCAGTCTCACATAGACCTACCACGACAGCAAACCAAACACATAATCACAAAAACATACTCGGAGGCTCTAAATAAAGATCTGCCTAAGCAGCAGAGACCTCCAAAACAGACACCCAAGCAACCACTACCCCAAAACAAAACACGTGCAACACATATCTCACAAAGCCAGTGTGCCGAACAGTCACAGCCCTTAAGACTAAACAACACACCTGATACACTTGTAATAGGTGACTCTATCGTCAGGCACACTGATGTCCCGCTCACCAGGCTGAACAAGGAGAGGGTCACGGTGAGCAGCCTGTCGGGTGCTAGGATCCACCACATAACACAAGCACTCAGGTCACTCCACGGCAAGTACAAATATGACTCAGTCATTGTCCATGCTGGTGTGAATGACCTGAGATGTACCTCCCTGAACTACATGAAAAGAGACATAAAGGAGCTCTCTGAGCATGTAGCCCAGGCCGGTATGACCCTGACCTTGAGTAGCATCTTACCTTCACCAAGAATGATGCCACAATATGAAGACAAGATGATCAATTTCAACAATTGGCTTAAGTACTGGTGTCATTCAAAGGGGATCCAATGCCTGTCAGCTTGGGATGATATGCTCGACAAGCCACGATGCTTCGCTAGGGACGGCTTGCACCTGTCACCCCTGGGCTTTCGGATATTGGCAAAGGCTCTTGCTACCCCCATAGTGCCTTTTTTAGGCAAGGCTCAAAAGACAAACTCATCTCCATAGGTATCACAAGGGATAAGAAACTAAGAGTAATGCTACTCAATGCCAGAAGTCTAAACCTCAAGATGCATACACTCGAAACTCTCCTTAGCATGGAGAACATCGATATCTGTGCAGTAACAGAAACCTGGTTCAGGGCTCCCGAGAGCACCCCAGCACTACCAGGTTATACCTCATACCATGCTTTTTGTCCCCAAAACTTGGACCGAACCACAAAAGGAGGGGGAGTATCGATATTCATCAAAGATACCCACACCTCCAGGTTGGTGGCAAAGCACGAAGCATCAGAGACTATCCATCTGCAACTAACAGTGGGTAAAACTGCCTTCCAGTTTATAGTCTGCTACAGACCACCCTCCCAAACCCAGGAACCCCACTCGGCCTTCCTGAGAACACTGCAAAATATGAAGGTCTCTCCAAACACCATTATATTGGGCGACTTCAACTACCCAAACATAGACTGGGAGCATTACTCTAGCTCCAACACCCTAGCCCAAAGGTTCCTAGAATTTATAAACTCAAATGCTATGGAACAACTTGTTACCATTCCCACAAGAGGAGAAAACATACTGGACCTGATCATCACCAACATGGGGACTCTATGCTCCAGACCAGAAGTGTATCCCTCACTGGTAAGATCAGACCATAAACTAATCTCACTGGATATTCACATCCCGACCCCACCCCCTGCCCAGAAAACCACAGTGAAAAACTTCTCTAAAGCAAATTTCACACTCCTCAAAACCGAGGTGGAATCCTTCAAAGCCCTCGGGCCTGTGGAAAATACGGACCAGACCGCAGAATCCTTTATAAACACATTCTATGAACACCTTCAGGAATGCATGGATCATGCAATCCCAAATAAAACCAAGACCCAGTCCTCCAAAGGCAGACGTCCTGTCTGGTGGACCCCAGCCATAAACAAACTATACAATAGAAGGAGGAAGCTACTAAATGATAGAGCAAAATCCCAAAAAGGGAAGGCATCACTGATCAGTATTAGCAAAAAACTACGGGCACTCATAAAATTGTCTAAGGCCAGCTTCGAGAGAAAAATTGCACAGGACACTAAGGATAATCACAAGGCTTTCTTTAGTTATGTTAGGAACCTGGGTGGTAATTCCCAGATATGCTCAGAATTAGTCCAAAATGACAAAAAATACACTGAACCCACAGACATTGCCAACATCCTAGCTGACAGGTTCAGCGCAAACTTCTCCCCCCCCCTCCCCACCAAAAGGCCAAATATCTATCCCAGCAGAGTGCTGCCCCCCTGACATCTCAGATGCTCAGGTAAGAGCCGCCCTCTCCAAAGCAAAAAACACAGCATCAATGGGACCAGACGGTGTCCCGGGCTGCGTCCTACATGAACTCCAAAAAGAGCTAAACCCAAACATAAAACTACTGTTCAATCTCAGCCTTACTACACGATATGTGCCCAAAGAGTGGCGTACAGCAACAGTGGTCCCTCTCCATAAAGGTGGTGCCTCAATGGATCCTGGAAACTATCGCCCCATAAGCCTGACTAGCTTGGTCTGCAAAGCTATGGAAAGGATCATCATGGACCTCATAAATAAAGATATTGGGGACCTACAGACACTGGATCCTACCCAGTTCGGCTTTGTTAAGGGCAGATCCTGTCTCTTAAACCTGGTTGATTTCTTTGAAACAGTCACCAAGGTGATTGACGAGGGGAAGGTGGTCCACACAGCCTACCTGGACCTCGCAAAAGCCTTCGATACAATACCCCACTCGGGCATTATAGATAAGTTCACCAGCTTAAATATAAACCCCTATGTCACTAGATGGATTGCAAACTGGC
The DNA here is from genome assembly GCF_019279795.1 of Protopterus annectens. Lineage (NCBI taxonomy): Eukaryota > Metazoa > Chordata > Ceratodontiformes > Protopteridae > Protopterus > Protopterus annectens. The sequence continues at coordinate 1,062,636,357 of NC_056744.1, read as the reverse complement.
TCAAGGACAGAACCCACATGGTTAGAATTGCTGGAGCCATGTCAGACTCCAAACCAGTTACAAGTGGTGTCCCACAAGGCTCAATCCTGGGACCTCTCTTGTTCAGTATATATTTCTCGGAGGTACAGGCCAACACGGAAGGACTGTGGCTGACCAAGTTCGCAGATGACTGCAAACTGGGCGCCATAATCGACTCTCCAGCCGACACAAGCATCTTCCAAAAGGGCCTCATAGAAACAGACAACTGGTGCCAGAGCCATGGCCTCAAGCTAAATGCCAAGAAGTGTATAGTCATCCCCTTTGGCAAAAACAAAGTGCCCACAAATTACCACATAGGTGGTAATCCATTAAGTACAGAAGAAGTAATTAGGGACCTGGGGACCCAAGTTGATAGCAATCTCTCAGTTGACAACCACGTGGCCAAAGTGATTAGAAAAACATTTTATATAGCCCACCTAATCATGAAGGGATTCACATCTAGATCAGGGGAGGTCATCGTGCCTCTTTACTCATCCCTCATCAGGCCCATAATTGAGTACAATGCCTCTTTTGGGATGTCCCTTACCAGACACCTGCAGCAACTGGAAAGACCCCAAAAGTATCTCACCAAGAGGATCAAAGGACTCAAACAGATGCCATATGCTGCCCGGTTAAAGAAACTCCAGCTCTACTCAGTGGCATACCACCTGTTCAGAGGCGATCTCTGCCTGACGTATAAAGCCATGTCCAACCTGGAATTAATGGACATGCTGCACCTCAGAAAATCCAAATCCTATCAAGCTACGTGCTCGAGAGACTTGAACCTCAGCACTGAAATAAATAGGACATGCTGGAGGGACAGATTCATAACCCAGAGGCTCCCTTCACTCTGGAATAAAATCCCAGTCCAGGTTAGGCAGAGTCCCTCATTGACTCTCTTCAAGAGGAATCTTGATGAGTGGATGGGAGATCGTAGGTTTACCCCAGGTATCACTTCTGTGTCACTGTTAGACAGAGGCACAGTATACTAACCTCGAAAAAGGGCATAGCAAAATAAATTTAAAATGGGTGGTGAAAGCCAAACACATTCTGGCTAGGCTTATAAATGCCCTAGGGCAGATAGCCTAGTATGAACTTATGAACCTATAATACATCTGCTTATGATAAGGGAGGGAACAGAAGTTTCTAGCAAAAAATAATGCATACATGTGGGAAAATGACAACTCTACATAAAAGCACCATAGGTTGAAAATTATACAGAGAACTAAGTGCTATAAGACAGAAGCCCTGCTCCAATGTGCCATCCCAAAGCAAACTTACCTGAAACAGTAACAAAATGTAAAACTTTACAGGCTATTAAAACTGAACTACTCTGGCAAAAAGTATATCAAGATTATTTGGAGTCATTAAAAGCCAGATGAGCTGCAACCGCTGATTATTTCTACCTACCATCACCCTATATTAGAGTCATATCTGAAGTATGTCATATTTCCCTTTGACTTATTCACATCTGCTGGCCCTTACAATAATGAAGCATGAATTGCCTCTGTCCAGGCAAGCAGACCGTGATCAGAATTAAGCAATATTAAAAAAAAAATCTTAATAAGAAAGAAATCATAAAAATTAAGAACTCTAGCAATATTTTGATTTACTTTTTTTTCAAATTAATGCATTTCTTTCACATGTAAGCAGTTCAGTCATGCTACTGAATACCAGAAACTCAGCAGCATAAATATTGAAGACTGGGTTGTTTGTAGTCTGCCTTTGAAGTAGCTCACTATTAAAAATTTGATACTTAACAGTGAGACTCCAAAACTCCAGAAAGTTAAACATAAATCAGTAGGTAAAATTAGTGAAGTGTAACACTCATTGGTACCATATTAAAATATTTTTATTAATGGGGTGTACCCCTGCACCACTAAAGAGGGTATATGTGCCCCAGACCCATGATACTTACATACTGAATATAGTAAAGATTTAGTACAGCCAAGAGTACTTTATTCTGAAGTCACCATCCAACAGGCAAACAGCAAAAAAATAAGAATTAGAACTAACAGTACTAATAACACTGAATGACAATCTACATCAAGAAATGAAAAAATGAACAAATACTTTGAGATACAGTAACTGTGAATCACGGTCACATTTAATAACATTAGAATCATATTCTGGTTCGATTCTCGGCTGGGGTGCCTTCTGTGTGGAGTTTGCATGTTCTCTCTGTGTTCGTGTGGGTTTCCTCTGGGTACTCCGGTTTCCTCCCACATTCCAAAAACTTGCATCTGGAGCATTTCTCCCCGGGCCTCCACTGAAAACAGGCTCTGTTGAACCTAATTGGACTATCCCGGTCAACATGGAATCTGGATAATTAATCATTTCATAGTTAAATTTTATGATTTTTTACTATTTAGCAATGGAGCAATAACTATTTCCAAAACAATTGAGCTATGGTTCAGCATTTCTAAAGCTGGAATGAAAAATACATTATTAACTATGTTAGGAATAAACAAATAAATAAATAAATAAATAAATAAATATTCATACACTGAAGAAGGGGTCCATAAAACTAGCCAGGAAACAAAATGTTATTTATTTATTTAACATTTGTTTACCGGGAAAGTCTGACTTGGAATGAAGCAAATTTTCAGAAGAGACCCATGTAGAAATGCTCCAGATGCATGTCTTTGTAATATGGAAGGAAACCCACACAGATGCAGGAAGGAAATGCAGAATCCGCACAGAAGGCACCCCAGCCAAAAATTGAACCAAAGAGCCTCTTGTTGTGAGGCAACAACACAATTGCTGCAACACTGCACCATCCACATCCAAAAGATACAGTAACTCAAAAAGACATCAGTTACGAAAAGTGAGGCACTAATATTTGGGAACTCAATCTTCAAACTGTAATGAATGTATATATCACGGATAAGAATATGGTACAGTGTCTGCATTATCAGTTTTAAAACTGCCCAATATTCCTAGACTGATTACTAGGCTGCTTCAGATCAAATCCAGGTAGAAACAAGTAATAATTGGTAGTACAAATGACTTATGCATTATACTATTAAATTAACTGAAAAATAATTTACCTTAACTTATAAAAATATTGGAATATGCTTCAATAGATATTGTCCTTAGCAAAATGTTTCCTTCATCTCACTGGATTACACATTACAAAAGCCTTTATTTTTTTAATAGATGGTTGAGGCAATTATGCACAGTATATAACATTACATTCCTTACTTGTTGGGAAGACTACATTATGGATTATTGTATATTTTCTAAAGACAAATTGCATCTAAGTCACTATGTGTCAGTCTCTCTATCTGTAAACAAAATCAGAACATTTAAATCAGTTTTTAGTCCAAGTAATAGAAGACCTGATAACACTTTAAAATCAGGAATAATATAGATAGAAAACTAGGAAATTATAGCCATATTAGAATCATGGAATTCAAAAAACTTAATATTTCCTGGATACACTAAACATCATACATTAGGTATCCTCCAAAGGAGGTAGTGTGATGTTATTGGGTCATAGCACCATTATATCCACATTTGTTATAACAGAGGAAAAAATAAATATATAGTTTTTGATATACATAACAGTTTGGTAGTCATTTCTCAGTTGGTAGCAATTTGCTACTAAACTTCTAGTATGGATCTCACTAAACACTGAGATTACTTGTTAAAACTAGACATATATTTAATATGAACAAAAAAAATCTTCTAATGAGTGATTTTAATTATTTAGACTAACTCATCAGATTTAACAGCTCCAAGTATTTCTGATAAAAATGAATCAATACCATCTTATGGGACTGACTTGATAAACTCACTTCCGATAATACAAAAGGGAAATATCTACAAGATATTGTAGCAATAGACATTCCTAACATAATTAATAATGTATTTTTCACTCCAGCTTTAGAAATGCTGAACCATAGCTCAATTGTTTTGGAAATAGTTATTGCTCCATTGCTAAATAGTAAAAAATCATAAAATTTAACTATGAAATGATTAATTATCCAGATTCCATGTTGACCGGGATAGTCCAATTAGGTTCAACAGAGCCTGTTTTCAGTGGAGGCCTGGGGAGAAATGCTCCAGATGCATGTTTTTGGAATGTGGGAGGAAACCGGAGTACCCGGAGGAAACCCACGCGAACACAGAGAGAACATGCAAACTCCACACAGAAGGCACCCCAGCCGAGAATCGAACCAGAATATGATTCTAATGCCTACGCAGTACATCAGAGCTGTGGCCAAAAGCAACAGAGAAAGCAAGATCTCCGTTGCTTTTTACTGTTTCGCTGTGTTAAATGGGTTTAACATAGCGAGACAGCTTTAAAATAAGCAACGGAGATCTCTGTTGCTTATTTTAAAGCTGTCTCGCTATGTTAAACCCATTTAACATAGCGAGACAGGTTTAAAAAAAGCAACAGAGAAAGCAAGATCTCCATTGCTTTTTACACACTGTGTCACTATGTTAAAGGAGTTTAACATAGCGAGACAGCTTTAAAAAAAGCAACGGAGATCTCCATTGTTTTTTTAAACCTGTGTCGCTATGTTAAACTCTTTTAACATAGCGCGACAGTGTTTTAAAAGAGACTTATACTAATGGAAAAAGTCCGGGCGACCGGACCTTTTTCCATTAGTATAAGTCGATTTACAACCTGCATGCTGGCCAATCAGCGTGCACGTTTTGGAATATTAATGGGGGGTCATGGTATAATAGCTAATAAGGCATTTCGGGATGCACCTTTACAAGCAATTATTGATATAAAACTATACAATAGTGCTCCTGTTCATAAACACAATATTCTAAGATTCCTTATTAGTTCTTACAAAGCAAAACTTAGACATATTTAAATCAGAGACTCCCAGTTCTGTGGAACAAACTACCGAAAACTATTCACACTTCTAAGAAATTAGCTACATTCAAGGACTTGATTTATAACCCCAATTTAAGGGAGTCAATATTCCTTGATGATCTTAAGGACTGAACACTGTAGGTGAACTTGTGGACTTATGAACTTACGATCATATATATTAACTCTAAGTTTGCTGCACTTTGGAGAAAGGACGATTCTCTGAGATGCAGCAATCTTGGACTGAAGAGTTTTTCTATTCATGCTTTAGGATCATGAATATACAGTGTAGAAACTTTTTTGAAATACTCCACATCTACAGAGGTGTGCTGTTGTAATACTTGCCTGTCCAATTATTGAAGAGCATGGAAGAGTATAATTAGTGCTGGGGGGAAGCAAGTTAAATATATATGCCCATGGCAAACAATGATTAAACCTTGTACCTATTTGAAATGACTCTTTTAAAGAAGAAATGCCCCCAACTGTCCCAACTGTCTTTCTAAGAATCACTGTTCAGAAGCAAACCAAAGGAGAGCAACAAACAGGCAAGCACAAAAACAAATGATTGTTTTACAAAATAAAAACATTATTAAATTTGATAGAACTGGATAGTGTGTCATACAATCAATTGCATGTATGTCACAGAATTTGTCATAGCCTCCTTATGCAAGTTTGGGTCTCTGAGAAAAGTTCATCATAAATCCTTGTAAATACATAGCTTCATATAAACTATCTATTAATACATTAGGAAAACAAAGAACAAGTTGCTTGTTTTACAATTTGTTTATCTTCCATTCATTTGCAACAAACTGCCATTTGTTTTTCTACCA
>NC_056744.1:1062600678-1062628178 GCF_019279795.1 Protopterus annectens | reverse complement strand
CTTCTCAAAATCACCTACAATGCAATACTGCAGTCCAGAGAAGCATTACATAACTTTTCAACAAATAATTAGTGCATATTGCACAAACCTCCACATGACTCTGATAAATTATATGCATATCTATCTTATATCCAATACCTAGCCAAATCTCCCTCCTGCAACTGCCACCACCCCACCTAATCTCCCAGTACCACACCAGAACTATCCCCTTCATACATTATATATACCTACAATCCTCTGGATCTTTAGCTACACCACTGAGCACTCTTAAAAACTAAACTTTCCTCCCAACTTTGCCCCCTATTTTACTTCTTATTTCCCTGGCCACCAAAACTCTTTCCTCCTGATTTCCTTCTTTCCACTCTATCTTACTTTACCACCACTCCTCCCACTCCACCCACTATAACCGACACAACTGCCATTCTTTGCTATTCTCTGTCTCTTCAATTATTCTTCACTCGTCTCTGCACTCCACTTACTATTCATCTATTTTGTTCCACCAACTCAACTTCTATCATTTTGTTGTTGTACTGGCACAAAATTCATACTTTTAATAATTTCTACATGGCATTAATGTTGTTACTCACATGTCATTTTATCTTGCCCTTTTTTATGTTTTTAAACTTGCAATGTAATTTGGTTTGGTTATGATATATGTGTATTATTTATTGGCATCATCTTTTTTTATCATGTGTTTGTGGAGCTCTTCTCCTTGGGTATCCACTGAAAATGGGCCACCAGCCCAATGGACTAACCTGGTTAACAAAGGACAAATAAATAATATCTAAATAGTCTCTGAATTCATTTCTTCACCCAGAAGGTTGTACATAAAAAAAGAGGTAACTTGCAGTGGTGGTGCTGCGGTACCGTTGTCATCTCACAGTATGACATTGTCCTGTTCGATTCTCAGCTAGAGCGTCTTTTGTGTGGAGACATGCGTGAATGGGTGTACTTTCATTGCAGGTTGTGTGTCAGAGCTGGCAACTCAGCACGTAAAAATCTACTGCCAATCATTAGCAGACCGGAGTTCTGCTGTGGCAACCCCTAACTGGGAAAAGCTGAAAAGGCACAACAACAACAACTAAAAGTAGTGGTGGATAGGGAATTGCCTGAGGCATTCCAAATGGCATGAGCTTGGTGGAGAAAGAGTAAAGGGGAAAGCATGGATGGAAAGAGGTAGAATGTTAAATACTTTTAAATAAAAGACTCAGCAGGCATACTTTCACTTTCTGTTACCAAGTAAAGCTAATGTAATATAACCAAACCTTTTCTTTAAAATGTACATGAGATCTTTTCATGTCTTTTACCACAGTTTGCTCAGCATGTTTTCCGCATACCACAGTGAGATTAGGACTGCATCCTCCATGATGCAAATATAAACTCAACACTTTTATAGCATAGTTGGAAAAAGTGATAACTTTCAATTAGTGGATAACATCATAAAACAACCAACCGTTTGATTCTAAAGCAGGACTATCCAACAGGCAGGCCTAGGGCCACAATCTGGCACACCAAAGCATTTTCTCTGGCCCTTGGTATGTTTTCCAACATACTGTTTTGAATGGACAGATACATGTTGGACATGGTAATATAGCTCCCAAACTTTGTGAAATATGGTAAGTGGCCCCTAAACTCTTTAGTAAGTGGCCCCTGAGCTACAAAGTTGGACACCCCTGCTCTAAAGTATACAATTAAAATCTCAAGTATGCAGTTTAACCATATGAAATTCAAGCAAGGTTACCATATGCAAGACAGTTTTGATAAACACATCATTCTGCATAGACCAGGAGACAGCATGGAACAACAGCATGTTATAAACACATTCAGATAGAAACAGAACACTACTCAGTACACTGAAGTTATAAAATTAATCCCCAGTTCAGAAATTAGCATACATGGCATCAATAACCATGTACCTGTTCATCAGAAAACCACACACATGCAACACTGCAGCTAGAGAAGGGATAGGCTACATAAATGATTTATAATGAGAAGTTATGTGCTGATCTAAGCACTACATTTTGTGACCAGATAAAACCTATTGTAACTACTTAGTCTAAAGCCAGGAAAACCAGGCAAAGTCATAAAATTGCTTAACATTCAGTGTACTGATACTGCTTGCACTTTTTGTACTGCTGGATTAATATGTTTTTACTCTAATTTGTTTACTAGCGCCTTCTGATGACAGAAAAAATGTTTCTAGGCAAGTTGCAAGCATTGCTTGCTACTGGGTCTGAATTTAAGTGTTTTGTTATTGGTTGGTGTGCTCTTCTGAGTTTTTCATAGCTTTATTTAAGTTGATTTAGTTCAATTCTGGCTATCACACAGCGATGTGGCACACTCATACTCATCTTTCTCTAAACTATCTACTCCCTCAACTCCTCTTCTATTATAAATAATATTATCCAACAGTACTTTGCTTGCAAAATGCACTGCTCATCTGATGTTCCACTTGTTGCTTGCAGAAGCACCATTGATGCTCTACAGCATAACCATAGCTTACCGCTAGCTACTTGACATTGCCCCAAATAGTCTATGTTTGATGTTTGAAACCTATAATTGGCTGCTGCATAATGACTCTATTCTTTCCATATTAAGTGCAAATTTAAGTGAAAAGCCTCCTTTCAACAAAATTGTGGAATTATAATCCTCCTCTAGCCCAAATATTACAAAGACAAGTTAAATGTCTCATTTTAGCCCCACTAGTGAAGCAGATTAGAACTAGCAATCATCGTCAAGTGCACCTTACCTAATTAACAACTAAGTGTAATAAAAATTAATTTCTCCTAATCAATGCACTAACCTGGAGGGCCACCCTGCTTTTCTTCCATCTATTGCCAGCCTCATAGCACTTGGTGCTCAGACAGCATAGCAACAGCCTGATTCTCACAAATAATTAACTCTTGCTTAGTGTAACACATTCTGCTTGTAGGAGATGGAAGTATTTTAATTGTCGTGGAGGTCTTATTCTCACAAAAACACATACAGTCCCACAAGGCTCTGCACCAATTCTACTGTAAAATACCTTACACAGAGGCTGTAAGAAATTACTGCCAAAGCCTTCTAGTCTCATGAAGACTAAATCTCAGTGGAAAACTGTAACCAAACTACCTTCTTGCACACTTGCAACAAGGAGTAACCAAGATTTTAATCACGCTTATTCCACCCTAATACACCACTCTAAAAATGTTTTGGTAATTGGTGACTCCATAGTCTGACACATTCATTCTCTTCTCACTGAGCAGGACAGGGTGACAGTGAGTTGTCTTTCAGGTGTCAGGTTTTCTGATATCTCAAGGACCTTTAAGACCCTTTCACTGAACAAATATGACTACAACGTTGCGGCAGTCCTCCTGGGGTGAATGGCATGGAATGAAAAACTCTGAGGGAGCTTCAGAAAGATGTCAGATTTCTCTATACATGTCAGAAATACGGGTAAGACTTTGATCCTCAGCAGAATCTTCCCCTCGCCAAGAATGATGTCAAGGTACATAAAAAACATAATTGGCTTCAACAATTGGATAAATAGTTGGTCTCATTCCAGAGGAATACAGTGTATGTGTCAGCATGGGAAAAGATGCTTGACAGTTCTACATGCTTTGCTAAGGATAGTTTGCACCTCTCATTTCGAGAATTCTGCATACTGGCTAAAGCTTTCACTGCTCTCATAGTTCCTTTTTTAAGCAGAGTCCAGCTGATGGACATCACATCCTGACATTTCAAATCCAAAACAAGATCACATAAATGTGTCTTTGCTCAGTGCTAGATTTCTCAAAAGTAAAAGGCCTGACTTTGAGGTCCTCTTACATTTGGAACATAGCCATGCCTGTATAATTTCTGAAACTTGCTTTAAGTGTTCAGAAAGCACTCCATCCACACCTGGGTTCTACACCTTTCTATGCCTTCAAGTCCAATGACAATTGTGGTAGTGTCTCCATATTTGTTAAGGACCACACCACCTCCACACAAATTCTCACAGACCCACAAACAGACCTCACTGAGCCCAAAATCACACTTAATAAGGTCAGTTATCACTTTATAGCCTGTTAGAGAACAGCCTCTAATTCCACAGAAAATCATGCACAGTTCCGAAAAGTAGTCAATGACCACTCTATAAATAAAAACTATGTCATCTTGGGAGACCTTAACTACACATCAATAAACTGGAGTACCTATACCTCAAATGTAGGATGTTCCCAAAAGTTCTTGGATTAAATTAATAAAAAGTGCATGGGCCAATTTGTTGAAAAATTCACCACAAGCAATAATGGTCATGACCTGGGCCTTATGAACGTAGTTTCTTCATGCACTATTCCCCTGACATCCCCTTCTCCAGTTAAGTCAGATCATAAACTAGTAATCTTCAACTTTAAAGTCTCTTAAGCTGTAGATACCAATATTTCTGAATTCAAGGATTTCAGACTTACAAATCTCATCAAATTATGTGAATAAGTTTAAAAACTCACTCATAGAACCATAATCCCAGACATGTCCACAGCAAGTTTCTTCACAAAGGGGAATTCTATGCCCCTTAGGTAATTGTATAGAATAGACATTCTCAACCAGATCTAAATATAATGCGAAATTTACAGAACAACACCCTAGTAGTCCACCAACTTCAATAAACTTCTAAGAAAAGAAGAAAAAACACTGTAAATTAAACTACCCTCATATCAAGGTTAACATGAGAATAATGAATAAAACTTAAAAAAATACTATTAGGACTGCTAAGGCAGTTTGTGAACTTAGGTTAACATTGGAAGCTAAGGACAACTACAAAAACTCATTTACCTACATCAGGAAACTTAAAAATGCACCAACATTACTTTGAACTTATCCAAAATGCCAACAGATTCTCAGACCCAGCAGAATGTAAAAGACATATTGGCAAACAAATTCAGTGCAAATGTCATCCCAAGGACAATTATCCATACCCCCCCATTCCTGAGGCTCTCAACCCCTCCCCAGTCATCACTAAAGAACATGTAGTGAAAGTACTCTCTAATACTAAAAATACCTCCTCCATGGGGCCTGATAATATACCTGCATCTTTAATAAACACTACGAATCAAACCCCAGCAGATCTGCTCCTTAAAACTATTTAACCTAAGTTTAGCTGCTATTATTGCCCTGAGGTTTGACAAGTGGCAGTTTTGATGAGTCTTATTTGCAAAGCCATGGAACAAATTAAAGCTATCCTGAAAAATGATGACATTAAAAATATCTTTAGACTGGATCTGCAGTAATTTTTCTTTGTAAGGGATATAGCCTGTCTAAGGAATCTGGTCAACATCTTTGAGAGAGTAACACAAGCTGTTAACAACAGACGCACTATCCACATGGCATACCTTACCTGGCCAATGCATTTGACACCATCACCCATACTGCCGTCATAAGTAAGTTAAATGTCTTACAAGTAGACCCCCAAGTGTTAAAACAGATAACAAATTGGTTAAAAGACAAACCCCCATGGTACAGATAACAAGAACATGAAGATGATCAAAGGTGTCCCACAAGACTCCATGCTGGGGTACTTTGGTTTGGCATTTACCTTTCTGATCTCCAATCCATGCACAAGACCTATGTTTAACCAAGTTTGCAGATGATTGTAAATTAGGAGTAACTGTCAAATCACACTCAATGCCTTCAGCAAACATTTGTGCAAATAATAGGCTTTAATTAAATGCTAAAAAATGTAACATTAGCACATTAGGTCGATTACCCCTCCCCTTAACATACCACATATACAATATCCAATCTTCAATGAGAATTTTGTTAGAGACCTTGGAATGTGAGTTGACAATTCCCTATCTTTAGATTACTATGTAACAGCAATGATCGGGAAGTCCTTCTGTTTGGCACAAATAATTGCCAGAGGAATATCATCCAAATCTAAAGAGGTCATACTTCCCTTAAACACATTGATTATACCAGTCATTGAATACAATGCACTCTTTGCAACGTATCTTACTAGATGCATCAAACAACTGAAAAGATAATAGAGGTTCCTAAATAAGATGATAGCTTGCTTAAAAAACTAAGCTAAAAAGAAAGACTGAAAATATTGTATTTCCTGTATCTTATAGACACCTGAGAGAAGATTTATGTTTGATTTTTGAGCCACTAAGGACCCAATAGTCCTGGACCTATTGTATCTCCACAAAATAAAAGTCCCATAAACACCAGAACCAGGTATATAAATCTTCATCAACATATAAATAAAACAAGGTGAATGGATTTATTACACAGTGCTTTTACAGAGTGCAACTGATAAATGGCCATATGACTCAGTTGCTTTTTAACTCCTATGATCCCATGATCCTGTGGTACACAATCAAACACTGGTGGTATATCAATGGATACAAGCTACCTGCTTTTATGCCATAATGTATCAAACAAGTAAAATACGATTTATTGTCATCTGCTCTAATGCCTGATTCTTGAACCTCATGAGGAACCATGAAGTAAGTACCATTGTAGAGGATACTAAACTGTTCAGCCATTCAATCTGATATCGGAGTTGTAATTCTTTGTACTGTTTCTTGCGGTACGTCCACATACATTTCAGTGCACCATTTTTGTTTTCTGCAAAGTATTCCTTCCCAAAGGACAAACTACTCTATATCTGAACGTATTGCTTAAAAGTGGAAAACACAAATGTATAAATATTTACAGTGCTTTCAGTCAGACCTGGGTATGTTGTACTGATGTAGTTCACCAATGACTCATTCAGTTCTCATATATGAAAATCTTTACTATGAAATGAAAATTCTCAAAGTGCAAACCTGGCAAATTCAAAATCTACCTACAGTGCAGAAACTTTTTCCCTACAGAAAACAATTTTCCACAGTAATTCTGTACCATATCTCATCTCTTTATTGCATTCTGTTTCCCAGGTCTACCAGTATTCTCCATATAGCTAGTTTCTACCATCTTAATGAAAGCAAAGAAGGGACAAGCTATTTCTAACCTACCTCCACCTGCTAACCTTTTGTAAGTCAGTAACGATGGCAACACTATAGATAAGTGGTTAAGATCTCTGCCTCACAGTTTGACGGTTCAGTCCTGATCTCTGATTACTTTCTTTGTGAAGTTTGCATGCTCTCTATATGCCTTCCTGGGTAATCCAGTTTCCGCATACTGATTGATTGGCTAGTTTAAGTGTGTGTTGAAACACACACACACACACACACACACACACACACACACATATATGTGTATATATATATATATATATATATATATATATATATATATATGGATCGAATAATCAAACGGCCGAATCAATTAAGCGCGAGCATACTTACACGAAAGTGCTTTTCACTGAAGAAGCACTTTCACGTAAGTATGCCTGTTGCCGAGGCCATACTACAGTGTGGATATGGGAAACTTCCCTTTTCCCCACTGTAGTGCGGACTTGGAGGGAGAATATTAAAGTAGGGGGGGTGTGGGAGGCACAGCCCCCACATGGGGAGTGCAGGGGGTGATGCCCCCCTGCAAAATCGTAAATGTAGTGTTTTTTTTTCATTGACATGCTTTAACAAAAGCGCTTTTTTGGTTAAAGAGCTTTCGTTAAAGTGTGTTTGGTGGTTATGGATTTGGACATTTGATCATTCGCTCAAACGTCCTAGATCCATATCTAAATATATATATATATATATATATATATATATATATATATAGATAGATATATATAGATATATATAGAATCACTACTAAATCTTGAAATTCCACAATCCCGAGACTCTGAATCCTGAGAACCAGAATCTTGAGATTGCGGAATCTAGAACATAACAAAAAACATGTTCTAACATAAATGCAGGGGGACAAGGTCCCCTGCGCCCCCCACATCCCCTGCAACTTAAATATACCAACTCTGAGATCGCACTACAGTGGAGTGAACGGCAAAATAGTGCCGTGCAGTGTGGAACAGTAACTTTGCCAATCAATCCACTGTAGTGCAATCTCGGAGTTGGTATATTTAAGTTGCAGAGGGTGTGGGGGTGCAAGGGGGCTTGCCTCCCTGCATATACATTGCACAATTTTGTTTTTTTTGTTTACTTTTTTTTTTTTTTTTTTTTTTTTTTTTTTTATCTTCGAGATTCTGCAATCTTGAGATTCTGGTCCTGGAGTAATTTCTAGATTTAGTAGGGATCCCATATATATATATATATATATATATATATATATATATATATATATATATATAGATAGATATATATCTAAATTTTGTTGACTCTACCTTTGGTCAACGTCTGTTTAGTTGAAAAAATGTGGTCTACTACACAGGTGGTCAACAAGTGCACAAGATCACACACTTTTTGGGGATGAGAAATATGTCCTTACCCTGACATTGAATGATCTCAGAGCTGGGATATATAATTAAAAGCAGATGTGGGGGACACAGAATGCTACATAGGTGGGTGCAGGGGTTGATGTTTTTAATCTATATTTTTACTTTATTTTTCATGCATTGAGGCTGTTGCTCAAGACATTTGTAGTAGTATGTCGATGTCTGCAATGCTGATATTTTCTGGTCAGTGTTGTGAACGTCAATGTTTGGGTGTTTTTGACCAAAGTCGATAAAATTAAGTATATATAACCTAATCCAGTGCAGCTATGTATGTATGCCAAAGATTCCAAAGACAACCACAAGGCATTCTATAGTTATGTCAAGAATCTAAATGGCAATGCTCAGATCTGCTCTGAGCTGCAACAGAATGGCATTAAATATACTGATGCCAAGGACATTGCCAATATCCTGGCAGATGGATTCAGTGCCAGCTTCACCCCCTCTCACCCCTAAAGGGCCCATCTCAATACCAAAAGATTCCCAAATTCTGGTAATCATTGCCACACAGGTAAAAATCGCACTGTCCAAAGCTAAGAATACAGCATCCATGAGACCAGACAACATCCTGGGCTGGGTACTACATGAACTACAAAATGAACTAGCACCTCACCTAAGTGTCATGTTTAATCATAGCCTCACCTCAGGCATCATGCACACTGAGTGGCGCACAGCTACATTTATCCCACTCTACAAGGGGTGATCCAACTTGGTTCCTGGGAACTACCATCCCATCAGTCTGAAGAGCCTGATCTGCAAGGCCATGGAATGTATGATCATGGAACTTATAAACAAAGACATTGGCAACCTTCAAACACTGGACCCCACCCAGTTTGGGTTTGTGAAGGGCTGATCATGTCTCCTGAACCTGATTTATTTCTTTGAATCAGTCTCCAGAGCAGTGGACGAGGGTTAGGCAGTCTGCACAGCCTATCTGGATGTCGCCAAGGCCTTCGACACCATCCCCCACTCTGGAATCATAGATAAACTTACTAAACTGGGCATAAATCCCTACGTCACTCAATGGGTTGCCAACTGGCTTACTGACAGAACCCACACTGTAAAAGTAGCCAACTTCAAATCCAGCTCCAGACAAGTGGTAAGTGGAGTACCCCAGCGTTCGTTCCTGGGACCGCTCTTGTTTGGCATCTACTTCTCTGAAGTACAGGCCAACACTAAGGGACTCTGGCTAACAAGGTTTGCAGATGACTGCAAACTGGGAGCCATTACTGAATCCCCAAATGATGTGGATATTCTACAAAAGGGCCTCACAGATACAGATGCTTGGTGCCAGAGTCATGAGCTCAAGCTCAATGCTAAGAAGTGTATAGTTATCCTCTTTGGGAAAAAAACATGTACCCATGAATTACCACATAGGTGGCAGCACACTAAACACCAAAAGTGTGATAAGAGACTTAGGAACACAGGTGGACAGTGGTCTCACCTTCGATAAGCACATTGCCACAACAGTCAAGAAATCTTTCTATGTGGTACACCTCATCACTGAGGGCTTTTCATCCAGAAAAAAAGGAGGTCATTGTCTCACTGTACTCATCCCTCATTAGACCCATCATAGAGTATAAACCCCTCACAAGACCTCTGCAACAACTGGAAAGGCCGCAAAAATACCTCACTAAAAGAATCACAGGTCTAAAGCAGATGCCCTATACTGACCAATTAAAAAAAAAACAGCTATACTCTGTCACATATCGTCTACTCAGAGGCAATCTCTGCTTAACATACAAGGCCATGTCAAACCCAGAGCTGTTAGACATGCTACACTTAAAGAAATCCCAATCCATCAGAGCCACACACTCCAGGGACCTAAATCTTTCATCACAATGAACAAAACATGCTGGAGGGATAGGTTCCTGACCCAGAGACTTCCCATACTCTGGAATAGACTGCCATTACATGTCAAGCAGAGTGTCTCCTTGACCCTTTTCAAAAGGAACCTTGATGACTGGATGGGAGATAGGAAATTTACTCCGGGGATCACATCAGTCGTCCTGCTAGACAGGGGTCCAGTGAAGTAAATATTATGGGAAGAAATAGCCAGGGAATTGTTATGGCTAGGCTTGTATAGGCCCTAGGGCCGATAGCCTAGTACCAACCTATGAACCTATATATATATATATATATATATATATAAGAGTATAATGAATTATCACTAATGAGTTTGATCAAAATACAAAACATCCCCATTAACTGCCACTAAAATGATCACAAAAATGTAATTGCAAATGTACACTAATAGGTTACGTTTGCAAAATAAAACAAAAAACAGCTGTTTATACACTTTTTTGTGATCAGTGTTGGAGTACCCCATACTCATACAAATTCAAAAAGGGCAAAACCCCTTGAATTATGCATGTAATGAACTTCAACCATTATAGAATTCAACAAACACCACCATTTCACTATGACATAAAACAATTGCAGTGACAACTCATATAGCACATATATAAATATATATATATATATATATATATATATATATATATATATATATCTATAGGATTCACTTTGTAATCTTGGAATACTGAAATATCAAATTTCAGTATCTTGAGACTATAAAGCCGAAAACTCACAAATCCGAAAACCAAAACCACGAACGTCAACAAAACACTACACCACACATACAAATGCAAATACACCTACCTCCTGACACAACAACAAAGCAAAACAACACACATGAACACAACAAAACAAACACACATACCTACCCTTCTTATAAACAGGGAGACAAGCCCCCCTGCACCACCCATGTGGGGGGGCTGTGCCGTCTACACCCCTGCTACTTATATATGTTAACTCCGAGGTCACAGTAAACACTGAAAGACAGAAAACCCATCAGCACACATTCTACACCCCTTGCACAAGCACACATCACATACATACAAACACCACCATTCTCAACACTGACACACGCACACTCTTACCTACCTACCCTATCCCACACATAAAACTTCCCAACATACTCACAAACACACAGACCCACCCCAAAACCCTTACAAAACATAACACTTACCAAACGCGCCATCAGTACCACGGGTTCGACATTTCTGGGTTTGATATTCTGCAGTTTCAAGCAACTGCAGATTCGGCAATTCGGTCTTGAGATACTGAAATTTGACATTTCAGTATTTCGAGATTCCAAAGTGAGCTTTTATATATATATTTAGATGTTTAGACTAATTGTGTTGGTATTTATTCATTATTATGCAAACATTGTCACTGAGAGTTTTTGTGGAATGTTTTTCAGAGTTTTCTAGAATTCTGTCAGAATTCAGACAGAAAGGAAGCATCTCTAAATTTCTGTGGAATTTTATCCCATTTGTAGCTTATAGACTATAAGGAGAGATTGTATGTTTGTCGCCAATGTTATTTCTGAGACAGTAGGAATTTCTGCATAACAGGAATTTATTAGAAGAAAGGCAGTACTCACTGAATAATTTCACTACAAGTGTATTCAACAAGAAGATAACTCTAGTATAAACCGGCAGCCATTTAGATTTGCTTTTAGTGAGACAATTTGATATACAATTGCAGGGAGGAATTGGCTTTCAGATGTTAGTATCTCCAAGGCTGTGGTGCCAGTGAACCTTGGGGGTGGGGTCCAAATAATATAAATGTGGAATTTTTGTGTTGAAAGTGAGGCTGTGATGTGTGAGTCAGTTTTAAACTAACTTAAAATCATCCTGGTTTTGATGTTCTTTTGAGTGTTGGCAGATCAACTGATTTGTCATATCATTAGCATAAAGGATACAATTTAAGTTTGGGATATTGATGTCCACTGAAAACAACACCAAGCCCTGCATAAATCCTTGTGATATGTCTGTGCCTTGGTGTAAAGGAAACATATCTGAGCTACTAAGTTTGAATATCTTGTTTTCTAGGTGGTTTGCAACCCACGACTAGGCCTCAGTAGAGAATCTGATTTTTTTTCAATTTTCCAGAACTGTCTCAAATGATCTTTTTAAAACTATAAACCATATTTACCACTGCTCAGTGTTACTTAGGATGCATTGGTAAAAGGGAAGATTCATGCAACAGTGCTGAATTTAGGTCTGGAATTCTTGCTACCTGTCTCATAGGATGTCATACTGAGTAATGTATTCTAACACTTGCTCATAAACTGTTTTTTTTCCAGTATTTTAGCAAGTGGGTCTAATTTAATAATTGGTCTGAAATCTTCTGGATTCTTAGGGCTGGCTATTTTAGGGAGAAAGAAAATTAATGTCAGCTGAAATAGAGGATGGAAGTAGTTGTTGAAGATACCTTAAGTGCAAGTTGTGCTGCCATTCCATCTCTACCCAGTTATAAGAGATAAAGAAGACCAGTGAAAGGGGGGTTGGTATAATGGTTAAGGTGGCTGCTTTACAGACACAAGGTACAGTGTTTGATTCTTACCTCTGAAAGGAAAATTGGCTAGGCTTGCAATAACATAATGGGACAGCTAGCCTAACATTTAGCTATGGCCTAAGAGGTGATATTTTTTCAAGATGCTGTTTTACCAATTTTTGGTTATTACTTCAAAATAAAGTTGTGGATATTCAAGATACTCATGGTGGACTTGGGATCAGAACTGTAACCAGCTCATCTAGGCTAGTGGCCCCCCTTATGTCTCTGTTTGAAATAAATGGGATGCTGATGGTGAATTTCCCTTTCTTTGTAGGTACAGAGTGTCTGAACATCTGTTAATAGCATGGATGAACAAGCTGTAAATCATCACTCTTGTAGGATAACTCCATCTAGACCTTGTTGACTTCCATAGACCTGCAAAGTTATAGATGGTGCCACATCACCCTATATTTAATACTTGGTGATATAGTTATTAGATATGTCAGCATTTCAAAATGGCTTCCTTGTTTTGCTATGCTGTGCCACTCTGCATCATACAGAATGTGTTATGTTTAATTCTGTCCCCATGTCTAGTTTAAATGCAACTACTTTGCTATTGATCTATAGTAATTATGATGAGTTAACTACTTTAACTAAATGCACACGTTTATTCTGGTTATCTAAGCGCTGGTACCGTGTGAAGAATTTAATATGTTTACGAAATGGAGTTCAAAACTGTTCTTTTATCCCTAAAACCTTAGTGTAGCCTTGTTTTCTGAGTCCTACTCTCCCTCAGAGCTTACAGATTTGATTAAATGATTTACAATGCAAATTTATATGCCTGTAGTTGCAACAATTGCACTGTATGTGGTTCTTCTTTCTCATTTGTTATCAGGCACCATCCTCGTTACAATTTAGTCCCCTGCTATTTTGTTTAAATGTATTATTTTAATAGAGTTAAGCTTTGTTTTCTGTTCTTTCTCATCAAAAGGCATTATTTTGCGTACTTCTAACTTATTTATAATGTTTTTAAGGTAAATGTTAAGCAGTCTAATCAATTTATAAACTGTATTTCAGTAGTGTTAAGTTTGCTTTCCACAACAGTTTGACCCTTAAGTAATCATTTCTGATTCCACAGACAATTCTGTCTCTAATCGCTAGGTAATCTAACAGTTTTCAGTTCTGTTTTTAAGTTCTGTCGCATAACTATTGTTCCTGAATTCCTTGATTTCTTGTGAAATACAAGCACTACACATACAGTAGACTCTTCTTTGGCTTGCATTATGCCTGGAATGTACTTTTTTAAAGCTAGTTAATCTGTAAAATTAAAAGTGTTAAATACTTTAAAGTGCAAATTTACTTAGAAGGTAGGTGACATCTTCTTTCTTGAGGTCATCCTTCTATGGCAGAGTAATATATATTTTTTGTGTATGTCTTCTTAAAAAAATAACATTTAAAACATATGTCAACCTTGGAATTCTTGCTGAAGTCCTAGATTAATTCTCTTGTCTAAACACGACATACTGAATTCTATTCTCAGGGACTCACTAATTAAGATACCAGTTTAGTAAAAAAAAAATGCATTTAGGTAATTATTAAACTGTTATCAATATCTTAACAAGCTAACTACGTTACAATTGTTTACTACTAGTTGGTTATATAAGAAAAGAACTGCTCCAGCAATTTACAGAAATGATTGGTAGGTTCTGAGAGTGCAAAAGTTCCTTTTTTTCAAGATGACCTACAACAAAAGTTGCTTGTGCTGCATAAGAGTGATCTCAAGCATGAAGACGCATTTTATCTTTTACCGATCAAACCCTTTGCACTCAGTCTTTAAAGCTAAGGCTTCTTAACAGTATGCAGCAGCAGATTTAGGTTTTGGCACAAGGGTGCAAGCCATCATTTTTGCACTTGCCACTTCTCCATCCATTATTGTTTACATTTCCATTTGTCTCATTGTACCACTTGGCAGTATTCTGATATTCTGTCTGGCTTTACCCTTTTCAAAATATACCAATTGCAGCTCCTTCAGACATGACTCATTATCGTTTTTAAGCATCACCATGCCAGGTGATGTGATTGGAGCCTTTAAGATCAGATGATATTACCATTGGTAACTTGGTAATACAGAAAGTGCATGTTTTATGTTTTTATAGTCACATGCCTCTGTATGTAACACTAAGTAACTGGGATACGATGTCAATAAACTAACATGAATGCATAGTCTATATAATATAATATAAAGAAACATGAACGACTAAAGGGTGAGTTGATGAATGAATGTTGTAGAACGCATGCCCAGCTGAAAATGCTGTAGAAGGCAAGCCCAGCTGAAAACACGCACGCGCACACACACACACACACACACACACACACACACACACACACACACACACACACACACACACACAGATATATTGCTCCTTCACTTGTTTCAGTTACGTGTCCAGGGCACAAACATATAACATTGTTAAATTCATGGTCAGTTATAGCAAATGGTAAGAATTTATATGCAGCCATAAATAAAGTTACTAATGGAGAATTCATTATCATTTTTATTAGCATATTTAATCAAGTTTTATAACCAAGTCTGGTTTTATTACATAGTAAAACAATAACAGTACATAACCCTCCATCATACAGCTGCAATCAGCTTTAGCAGCCTCATTTCTACTATTCCACAAAACGTTATTGCCTACAAATAAATGAGGCAATAAAACTACATTAACTTGAAATGCAAATGTATTTAGTGCAGACACCCTTCTTAGGAACTAAACCAATACAGGAGAGATACATACAGTGATACAATAACAATAAAAGTTTAAGCTGGGAGGCTTAGGACTAACTACAATAGCATCATCCATTGAAGCAGAAAACTACAGCTATAGCTATGGGTCTATATTATAAACTCGAACGCTTACCTTATCGAATCCCTAAACGTCAACCCATCCTCATCAAACTGCATAAACACCGAACACCCTAAACTGCAAAATTCAAAAAGTCAAACTGTCATACTTGTCCCACCCCACCACCCACTACATACTACCTACACAAGCAAACTAAATAAACCACATACATCCACTAACCAAAACCCTACCTCTAACCCTAAACTAAACCCTACTTTTAACCCTACACTAAATCTTACATATACCACCATGTATGCACTTAACTTAACCAGCACAGTAACCCTAAGATCCGTAACTATCGCACACTTACCTTAAAAAGATAAACTCAAACAAACTAAATAATTCACACACATGCACTTAACAAAACCCTACACTAAATCTAACATACATTACCATCTATGCACTTACCTTAACCCGCACCCTAACCCTAAGGTTCGTAACTATCGCACACTTACTTTACGGAGCTATAAGGCAGAAGGCCAACCATGACGATTCAACATTTCTAGTTTTGCTCTTCTGGACAATCGATGTTTTCGTGGTTCGAAGAGGATGGGTCAACATTTATGGATTCAATAAGGTAAGCGTTTGACTTTACAATATAGACCCTGTAGCTATAGCCCAAGTTCAAGTTAGGTTCAAAAACTGAGTGTGCATAGTCAACCATGACTGAGTCTTTAATAAATCACAAATACTACAACTTAGGTATTAAACTATATTAATGCAAATTTATGTACTTGTAATGTCAGTACTCAGTGGTATAGCTGCTATCATAAATCAGAAACAGTGTTCAGTAATGGACTTATAAAATGTTTTCTCTTTCTTGGAAACATGAATTTCTGCTTCAAAGTACAGTGACACTGCACATACTTCATTGGTAATTATAACATTTTCTATGTTTACCTCACAGTACTATTTCCACCTTTACAAACTCAGTCCCCATGGAGGCATTTCTGCACACTTTGGATAGTGTTTCGGGGCCTCCATTTAGGAGTATAAACACACTGGGTGAGTCTGCCTCCATCATACTTCTCAACCTCTGAGTGCAAGAAATCTGGACCAACCAAATGGGGGGACAAAGACCACAAAAACAGGGACACATTTTAAATATTGCTCTTATAAATGTAGAAAGTTGCTAGAGTAACAAGATTTGTTTTAACATACATTTTCTGATAGATTTAAAGTCTAAAACTCAACTGTATGTCATTATTTAGTTACTTCAGTCCTCAGATCATCCCAGTGATTTGCCAGGAAACCATACATTTTATGGGGAACAGAAAAAAAAAATATGAGTTAAAAATCTTGGCATTCAGATGGTTGAGAGGTATGGCATCCATACGGATGTGTTCTATTTGAGGTCTAGGAGATACTCATTAAACTTCACCATCTCTTAGGGAACTAAAGAATCCTTCACTCAGATACTGGTGTCATGGCAAAAATATTATCCATCTTGGAGTACATCACTGACCACCTGACTGTCTTATCCCTTTAATGGCATTGAATTGTTCATCCATTCTTTTCTCAATAATGCATTAGTCCATCATCTGGTGCTTTATCAAAACTTAACTGCCTAAGTGTTTGCTAGGCTTTGAAGTAGCTGGACAATCCAAATTTGCTGCAGTTTCTTTGCCTTTTGTTGGTCAGTAGTAAAACATATTTGTCTGTCATGCTTGCCCTGAAACTACTTACAGTTGTTCATTCACCCTGATATATGCATTGAATAAGTCTAGACAGGAACCCAATTTCTGACTAAGGAACAACACTGAATGTTGTGTTAGTGTTTGCATGTGGCATGTTTCAATATTTAAAAAGAAAATCATTTATCTTGATCTGAAGACACTCCAGATTACATTTCATACATGTCAGTGATGGAACAGATAGCACAATTGTCTTCAGTGCTGAAAGATCCAAAGTCTGTGGGTTCTATTCCCACTATGAGTAACTGGATCAATTTTTCATATTGCTGATACAGCAGTGCAGCATGAGGGTGCTACATTGCTGAGTATGCTGTCTTTTGAATGAAGCATTAAAATGAGGTCCCATCTGCTTGCATTGTTAGCAGCTTACGTGTATGTAGAAGACCCTATAACACTTAATAGAAAGAGTAGAGGGACTTTAGTAACAGACTATTAGTAACAACAGTATATGCAAAAATAATAATATCAATCAAAAGAAATCATTCCCTACCCCTTAACTCATAACCAAAAATAAATACTTTTCAATATTAAAGTCAAAGGCCATATTTTTTGTATAATATCCCTGCACAACATTCTTTACAGTATCACAAACATACAAAGTAATTTATAAATCGTATCTATCTGATGAACTTGTAAACCCATATAATGATCATACACAATCATGTCATATATTAAGTTTGTGAAGGTCACTAATACACCACTCTCATAAGCTTTTATTCCAAAATAATTGCACTCTTGGATATTCTAAGAGGGTATGAAATAACGTTTCCTCAGAAAAACAAAGAAACACAATCTTTTATTCTAACATTTATATTTCATCTTCCCTTTAACTGGAAGTTTACATACTGACATTCTATCAAGAGCTTAAACCTTATCTTCCCATCCTGTATAAAGTCTTTTGGCTTTTCCCGGTTAGTGGAATTCTGATCCACTCATGATTGGCAGTGGATTTTTACAGTGCTGAGTTGCCAGCCCGATGCCCAACATTCAATGAAGGCACGCCCATTCACGCTCGCACCTACCTGCGTGTCTTTAGCGTCACTCGACCATGGGGAGGACATGCAGACTCCACACAGATAACGCTCTAGCCGAGAATCAACGAGAGAACCTCTTGCTGTGAGGCAACAGCGCTATCCGCTGCATCCCATCCTGTATAATATACCTAAGTCTCTCATTACATTTATCCCATGGATGTATAAAAAATAGTTTCCCATAATTTCAACATAAAACTCCATCTTGTGTTAGATAAGAATGGCAAAGATATCTGTCACTCTCTAAGTTTCTTACACATTATCCCATGTTCTTACACTTTTTGCAATGTCTGTAACATATGCACTGTAATGCTGAGAAATGATAAACTAGTATACTAGAGGCTTTATATTTCAGCTTGGAAAGAATCTAATAATATAAACCTGGTAGTCACATTGCTAATGAAAAAGGAAATAAATAAATACTACCTGAGTAATTTAATTACCTAAAAAATTATGTAAAATATATATATTTTTCCTATACTATAAACAAATGTTTTCCATACAGTGAGAATATTTTGTAATGCCTCCAGCCTTTCTCTCCATTGATAAAGAATTATTTTCTCCTCATACCTCAAATTTTTAATAGATATACGGAACATCATAAATCATAGATTCTTCCCCAGTACCATTATATTTAGTTTTATTAATGACCAATCTTGCAGAAATAAATGTATTAAACTATCCATGATTTATCTAACCCAAACAATATTTTTACAAGATCCACAACATCATCAGTGTAAATTAAAAAGAATGGTAAATACACATAAGTAGGAGCATTGTTCTAGCGTTCCACAAATCTTAAGTTACAGTTAATAGGACACCAGTCATTATACGCCCGATAATAAAGGGCCTGATGGACGACCTTGCTTCATCAAAACAACTATTTTAATTTGTCAACCTAGCCAACCATTCATTAGGGGTCTAAGCCAAAAAGCTTCATAAACATATTTTATCAATTAGTATAATGTAGTTGGAAATCCCAAATGTTATTACAATGAGGGGAAGCAAAAGCTTCTGAATATCACATTAGCAATCCCTGATGTCACTTCTTTAAGAAGTAGCAATATAACAAACATGACATCTATTTATCCCATAAACACATTCCCCTACAATCTCAGCATGACCTTCATACATTTGTTTAATAACAAACACAAGAATATTTTGTAATCTACTTTGCACAATACTAATGTTCTCTACTTTTTCAAGTATTGCTTAACATTCTTTTTCCATATACATTTTACTAAACCTCTACAGATATCTTCCGAATGTAGGCCAGAATGAAACCATTTATTTACAGCAGATTAAGATTTTTTTCTCTACAGGTAACATATTTTTATAAAAAGGCATACTCCATATCACCCTCTCCAGGAACTGTGCCTGTACTACCTTTACCACTCACAGTCTGCAGTTCTTCTAGAGTAAAAGGTTGGTTTAATAAATCACAGTCAGTTTGTACTAAAGAAGGAGCTTCCTATTGCTGGAAGGTATATTCCCCTCTAAGTTGATAAATATCAGAGCAACAATATTCAACAAACTGAAGAGTTTCCTGCTGGCTGAAAACTTGTCTACCCATGTCATCTTCTACTACTGAAAGGAAACTGAACCCCCCCCCTCAATTTATTACCTAAATAAGGATTTACCTCTTTTCATTATTTACCTTTAACAAAATGTTTTTGTCAAAATAAAGAGTCCATGACCAATAATTTATTTAATTGCAAAAGAAAATGTTGTAAATAATGTCAGGAAACATTATTAGACCCTATCACAGTATCATAATTCTTGTGTAGCTGTCTGTAAACTGTTTTTTTTTATTGCAAACTCACTTGTGCTCAGTAAAAAGAAATGTATGATACCCACCAATCAGTCCTGGAAGGATAAAATTCTCTCATAGTAACATATGCTGAAAACAAGTGTTTCCTTTCCTGTGACATGACTTTTATGGAACTATGCAATCCTATCACTTTTGTATCCCTTTCTCTGTCTAATAGCAGCAAATTGTCTTGTAATCAGAAAAGTTCACATTTGTACTGCTTCTATCCATTTCTTGCAACAGTGGGCTAAATATAAAGTAGCCTCTCTCTGTGCCATATGTTTCCATCCTATACACAGGTTGTCAAGACTTATCGAGTACTAAATAAAAGTCTACTAGATAGGATTGTAACAGTCTAGCATCATGACTGACCTTACTATAATGTTTCCTTAGGTTACAATTAAAGTCCCCCCCCCCCCCCGCACCAGAATGGGCACATTGACACTTAAATAAGAAGATAGCTTTGTAAAATGATCTGCTTTATCTTTAGCATCTGTACTAGCATAAATAGCTATTACTCTTATTATTGCTATTCTAACTTTACAATCCAGCCGCACAGTTCTACCAGGGTGTATTATCACTGTGTCTGAGATGTGAATGCTTAAAGTCCTGTGTAAAACTGCAATGCCAGGACATTTGGCTAGTGTCATGCTCTAAACTATCTCCCTCCCCCAGCATGCTCTAGCTTGCTCTCTTTGTAGTGTATTTAACTGTCGGGCATTTAATAAACATATCATATCACTGCATACATTGGTACACCAATGTAAAGTGAAAGATTTTCTGATGCCATTTACAGTACTGTTGATATTAATAGATACGAGTTTTTCAGCTTACTCTGTACTCTTTTTTGAGTCTATTTTTTTTTCTTTGTGAATTTCTTTTTCGATTTTTTAACACTACCACTGATTTGAATTTCCCATCTCCTCCTCTTCTTTAGCAGATGTGTTTTCTGGATTAGTAATATAAGCATCATAATCTCTCTCCAGTATTACTTCCGGTTTTCTTCCTCACTACTTTCACTTTTAGAGACAACACCACAAGAAACCCCACTGAAGGTTCAGGCTGTGTACCCAATACATTTATCACACAAGGAATTTGCAGTACCTGGTCATGTTGTTTTAGCAATGTAACCCATATTGTCCAAGCCCCAGTCCATACGCCTCTTTCATCAAATGATTTCTGTAAACCATGAACTGTTTTACAACAACTAGAAAATTATTCTGTATTTCCAGTTCAGTCAAAATATAATTTCTAAATTGTACAGTCAGTTTTCATTTTAAAGAAGGTGAAGTTCCAAGAAAAACATACTCAGTTCATAATTATAATTGTCTGGGTTGCAGTCTTTGAAAAAAAAAAAGAAGCCAACAGTTTAAAGCTTCAAAAGTCAGTTAACAAAAACTGCTTTGTTCCTAACTGTATGAGGGACCAAACATCTGAAACTCCAAAGCAAGTACAAATATGATTCAGTCATTGTCCATGCGGGTGTGAATGACCTGAGACGTACCTCCCTGGACTACATGAAAAGAGACATTGAGGAGCTCTCCGATTATGTAGCCCAGACTGGTATGACCCTGACCCTGAGCAGCATCCTGCCCTCGCCAAGAATGATGCCTCAGTACAAAGACAAAATGATCAGTTTTAACAATTGGCTTAATCACTGGTGTCATTCTAGGGGGATCCAATGTCTGTCAGCCTGGGATGATATGCTGGACAAGCCACGTTGCTTCGCAAGGGATGGCTTGCACCTGTCACCACTGGGCTTCCAGATACTGGCCAAGGCTCTTGCCACCCCCATAGTGCCTTTTTTAGGCAATGCTCAAAGGACAAATCAACCTCCATAAAAAACAAAAATGGAAAAAAATTAAGGGTAATGCTGCTCAACGCCAGAAGTCTAAATCTCAAAATGCAGGCACTCGAAGCACTTCTCAGTATGGAGAACATCGATGTCTGTGCAGTAACTGAAACCTGGTTCAAGGCTCCTGAGAGCACACCAGCGCTACCAGGCTATACCTCATATCATGCGTTTCGGCCTCAAGTTCCAGGCCGAACCACAAAGGGAGGGGGAGTGTCCATTTTCATAAAGGACACCTACACCTCTCGATTGGTGGCTACTCATGAAGCATCAGAAACCATACAAGTTTTACTCACCATAGGCAAAACTGCCATACAACTGGTCGCATGTTATAGAACACCCTCCCAATCCCAGGAATCCCATCAAGCATTCCTGAAAACACTGGAGGAAATGAATGTCACACCAAACACCATCGTATTGGGTGACTTCAATTACCCCAACATAGACTGGGCCCACTATTCTAGCCCTAACACCCTGGCCCAAAGATTCCTGGAATTCATAAACTCAAATGCTATGGAGCAACTGGTCACCTCTCCTACGAGGAGAGATAATATACTTGACCTGATTATCACAAACATGGGGTCCAAATGCTCCGCACCAGATATAAACCCCTCACTAGTAAGATCTGATCATAAACTGATCACGTTGGATGTACATATCCCACCCCCACCCCCACAACAAAAGACTACAGTGAAAAACTTTTCAAAAGCTGACTTTGCGCTCCTTAAGTCAGAAATGATATCCTTTAAGCCTACTGGGTTAATGGAAACCACATCCCAAAATGCTGAATCCTTCACAAAAGCCTTCTACGGACATCTCCAGGAATGCATGGATCATGCAATCCCAACTAAAACCAAGACCCACTCCACCAAGGGAAAACGCCCGGTTTGGTGGACCCCAGCTATAAACAAACTGTACAACAAAAGAAGGAAGCTACTGCAGGACAGAGCCAAATCCCACAAGGGAAAGGCTTCCCTGATCAGCACAAGTAAAAAACTACGCTCTCTCATAAAAACATCTAAAGCAAACTTTGAGAAAAAGATTGCCAAGGATACCAAAGACAATCACAAAGCCTTCTTCAATTATGTCAGAACCTTGGGAGGAAATTCTCAGATATGCTCTGAGCTAGTACACAATGACAAAAAATTCACTGACCCTACTGACATTGCCAACATTCTGGCAGATAGGTTCAGTGCAAATTTCTCCCTCCCTCACCCCTAAAGATGAAGTAACTATCCCTGCTGAATGTAACCTACCTGTCATCACAGACACACAGGTGAAATCAGCACTCAACAAGGCAAAAAACACAGCATCTATTCGACCCGATGGTATCCCCGGTTGCGTGTTACGTGAACTCCAAGATGAACTAAACCCACCCCTAAGAACTCTATTCAATCTTAGCCTCACTACAGGATATGTACCTGAACACTGGCGCACAGCAACAGTGGTCCCACTCCACAAAGGGGGAAATTCTACTGACCCAGGTAACTACCGCCCCATAAGTTTGACCAGCCTGATCTGTAAGGCTATGGAAAGAATCATCATGGAACTCATAAATGGCGACATTGGGGATCTACAGACCCTTGATCCCACACAGTTCGGTTTTGTAAAAGGCAGATCCTGCCTCTTAAACCTGGTTGACTTCTTTGAGACAGTCACTAGTGCCATCGATGAGGGCAAGGCTGTCCACACTGCCTGTTTGGACTTGGCTAAGGCCTTTGACACAATACCACACTCTGGCATCATTGACAAGCTCAGCAGCCTAAATGTAAATCCATATGTCACAAGATGGGTAGCAAATTGGCTAAAAACAGAACCCATAAGGTTAAAATTGCTGGAGCCATGTCAGACTCAAAACCCGTCACAAGTGGTGTCCCACAGGGCTCAGTCTTGGGTCCACTCCTATTCGGCATTTATTTCTCGGATGTGAAAGCAAATATGGAAGGATTATGGCTGACAAAGTTTGCAGATGACTGCAAACTGGGTGCCATAGTGGATTCACCTGCCGACACACACATCCTACAGAAAGGTCTCACCGAACGGACAACTGGTGCCGGAATCATGGCCTCAAACTTAACGCCAAAAATGTATAGTCATCCCCTTTGGGAAAAACAAAGTACCCACAAACTATCACGTAGACAATAACCCACTGAATACAGAAGATGTAATCAGAGACCTGGGGACTCAAGTCGATAGTGACCTCTCCTTTGACAACCATGTTGCCAAGTGGTCAGAAAGACTTTCTACCTTGCCCATCTCATCATGAAGGGATTCTCATCCAGATCAAAGGAGGTCATTGTACCTCTGTATTCCTCCCTTGTCAGGCCCATGATTGAATATAATGCTCCATTTGGGATGTATCTCACCCGGCACATGCAACAACTGGAAAGACCCCAGAAGTACCTCACCAAGAGGATCATAGGTCTAAAACATGTGCCTTATCCAGCTAGATTAAAGAAACTCCAGCTCTATTCAGTAGCATACCGCCTGCTCAGAGGTGATTTGTGCCTAACATACAGGGCCATGTCCAACCAGGAATTGATGGACATGCTCCATCTCAAAAATCCAAATCCACCAGAACCACACGAGCTAAAGATTTCAACCTCTGCACAAATATGAATAGAACATGCTGGAGGGATAGATTCATAACACAGAGGTTACCCATACTCTGGAACAAAATCCCAGTTCACGTGAGACAGAGCCCTTCATTGGCACTGTTCAAGAAAAATCTCGATGCATGGATGGGAGATCGCAAGTTTACCCCGGGAGTGACCTCAGTGTCACTACTAGACCGAGGTATAGTTTACTAAATAATGGGGTTCTACATGTGTCACTACTAGAGAGGCGCAACTATATAGTATGGGGTGGCGTAAAGCCACATCACTGTTGGCTAGGCTTATAAATGCCCCCGGGCAGATAGCCTAGTACACTACTATGAAACTATGAAACTATGAAACCAAAACCCCATTGATTTAATTAAGTGTCCCACGCATTGTATCAATCAAAAGATTTACCACTTTTTAATGAAATCCTGACCACTGGCCTATTTCTTAACAGAATGCTGCTCTCCATCCTTTTCTCCATAGCCACCACTTGCTGTACGGCTAGTAAACACCAGTCTGTCCTTCTGTCACAGGAATTGTGTATTATTTTCCTAAGGAGCCCTTCTAGCTCCCAAAGCACTCTCTGTGGTTTGCCCTACAGTGCCTGAGACCTCCAAAACTTGATAACATCTCTCCATACTTTCACAGAACATAGCCTGTATTTCAAATGGCTCTTCTTCTGAAATTAAGTGCTTAAGCTAAAGAGAAGGTAAACCACCTTCTGATAAAAATATTCTCTCACATTTCTGATCCATTTCTTTACCCTGGAATGCCTCTCTTTTGTGCGTGTTACTGCTGCTATTGGATAATTTGATTCCAGTCATGGATTATGTTGCAACTGTAGATTTTCCTCTTATCAATTAGGTTTTGCATTTGTTCTGATGTGAAGAATGAGGTCGCCATGGGGACCTATAACAGGGATATCTTTCTCCATGGGGAACAGTGGCTGTTCTTATTCATATTATCTCAGTGCTGTGAGGCATGGCTTTGTTGACTTCCTTGTGTTGGTGCTTGAGAGTGATGACTGTGAAGTTTGTGTTATTGTTTGTAATTTGTTGAGTAAACAGACCTTAATATTTTTTTATGTTTAGTAATTCCGTGATGTGTTTTATTACAGCATGGCAACTATTGTTTAGTTCATTTAATTTCATTTGTTGTGAAGACTGCCATGTTATACATAGCTGTGAAGTGAATAAAAGGAAGAAGTGTCTGAAGGGAGAACAATTTGAAAGAGGGAAAGTCAGGTATATGTTCAGGGTGGACAGATCTAGAATTGGTCTCCACTGTCCTTTTCTTGATACTAGAAACATTCTGGAATAAAACCCTTTTCCTATGAATTGTTTTGGACCTGCTCAATGGTCCCTTGATCCAATAGTTTTTGAATAATGGGGGTCAGAAGGGAAATTTGGGTTTGAGAAGGTGGAGGTATGCCTCTCTGAGGGGGAATACTTTTCTAAGACATGGCATAGTCATCTCTGATGATGGAGAGAACCCATTTTGCCTTTGGTATTATTTTCCCACTGGTCAGGGAGAATGATAGTATTTGGGAAAGAGGGGAAGTGAGGTTGGGGAGAGGAGGAGGAGGAGAGTCACAGAGGTATTCACAGACTTTTGTCATAAAAGGGTGGCATGCCAGGTGGGGTTTCCATTTCTGGTTTATCAGAGTATCATTTCTGAACTGCCCTAGGATCCCTTCTAATGAAGACGGTCAGCTTGTCTGGATAGTTCTTGTGACATCCAGGAAATGAGGAGAGTAGGATTTACCTACAGTCATACCTCTCAAGCTCTTAATGCAAAACATCTGGACAAAGCTCAAGAAAATGCGGTGACAAATGCCCAACAATAGGGATATATTTTAAATATTGTTGTTAGAAAGTTGCTAGAGTAACAGGGTATAAACTTAGAAAGTTGCTAGAGTAACAGGGTTTAACATACATTTTCTGAAGGATTTGAAGTCCGAAACTCAAATGTATGTCATTATTTATTGACTTCATTCCTGAGATTATCCCAGTTATTTGTCAGAAAACCACAAATTTTATCAGGAACAGGTGAAAAATATGAACCCAGATCTGGATATTCTGCAAAAATCTGTACAGCTGAGAGGTATGCCTACAGTCGTACATAGTTTTACATTGATCTTGGAGAGATTTGAAGACACTGGATGCCTGAGAGACAAACAAGGGATAATCTAGAATTTTAGATTTGAAATCCTTGGGTATAGACTGATTGCAAAGCCATGCATATCTATGGATAACAGATTCAGTGGCAACTGCCTAGAAGAAGCATCTACAGCATAGTAACTTCACTTAATGCTGTGTCTGGCAATCTGAGTGACCTGTGAAAGTAAATACTGCTTCTAGTCTGGAAGATGGCTTAGAGGATTAAGCAGCTGTTAGCAAGCTCTTTCCTGTGATCCTGTGATGCAAGGTTTGATTAACTCAGTGTCCACTGCCTAACTGTTTGACTTTGAGCAAGTCACTTAACCAGATACTACTCCCAGGCCGAGTCTAAAAAAGGTCCATGGAGATCAGAGCTCTATCCCAGAAAAAGATAAATGAAAATAAATAAATATTATTACTGATGAATCTGTTTCACCTGTCTCAGTATTGTAAACTGTTACTAGAACAGAAGTCTTCCAGATTTGTTACAACAGTGGCCTTACTTTACTTAACTCAGTACCAGAGTTTTTGACTGTAATTTATCACCTTTGGGAGAATTGCAGAAGCTTTCATTTTGACTCACTGTTGCCACTACCCCTTTTTATTTTTTGCTGATGATAAGTTGCTATTATGCAGTTTTATAATATCTCATCCTCTTTAAATATTGATTTTTTATTAAGGGATTTAGCTAGCTCTGGTTGGTCATGTTCTGGCATCATTTAAGTTTCATATTATGTAATTTAGAATAAGC